>NC_143034.1:14265000-14287500 GCF_057628025.1 Oncorhynchus mykiss
TCTCTGTTTTGGCTTTCTGAGGAGGCTTCTAGAATCTGTCTCTGTTTTGGCTTTCTGAGGAGGCTTCTAGAAATCTCTTGCAGACACTTTGATGAAAGTAATGACCGTGTTGTGTGGCTGCTGCTATTGCTGTGCTTATCTGTTTGTGTGTGTGTGTTTGGTGTGTGTAACGCTCCAATGCGAAACGTGCCTCATATCTCAGGGTTCATTGCAGCCACCAGATCGTTTGTTTCGACCAATCACGTTGCAGGGCTGGCGGAAGTTGCCCTTAACCACAGATCTAGGATCAGCTTACACTTTCCTAATCCTATCTATAACCTCTGGAGGTCCTCAGCTCTCACTGTAAATACAATTTCTGATCAGGAAGGACCCTGGGCATCTACAGTAGCACACGGTTCAAATGGGTCCTTGAACAAGGTAGTAGAGGGTCGTATTCATTAGCGCACACCGTAGCAAAATGTTCTGCAATGGAAAAACAAAAACAAGCATTTCTTATTAGACAAGTTTGCGTAGGTCCCTCCCTCTTCCGGCCTGTTTGCTTCCTCTCGGTTCCTAGAGAATAGGACCCTGTTTTCAGGACAGGACAGATAGGAAGAGCTGAGAATGGGAGTCAGCTTCTATCTGAGCTAAGAATGGGAGTCAGCTTCTATCTGAGCTGAGAATGGGAGTCAGCTTCTATCTGAGCTGAGAATGGGAGTCAGCTTCTATCTGAGCTGAGAATGGGAGTCAGCTTCTATCTGTTTATATTTCTTTCTGAAACAATGTAAACACCCTTCATCCTCATGTACAGTTTGTTTGTTTTCTTTGTAATAAAACGGTGTGATCATTAAATCCTTGACTAACTTCTGTGATATTGTATTGTAAGTCTTGTATACACAATCTAGTCTACTCTTTTTCTATACCTCACTCTTGCCAATAGAAAATACATTTATCTACACACTGCTATATATAGATGCTCCCAATGGGTTTTAGTATTCGGATCACAGGTCTTCCACAGCACAGGCAACACAATGAAGACGTGAACAGTGTGAACAGTCAATAGATTGAATATTCAGCAGATGTCAATGGACAACATCTGTATAGCAGTTCTCCCTCAGTATCTGTAGTTCTCCCTCAGTATCTGTATAGCAGTTCTCCCTCAGTATCTGTAGTTCTCCCTCAGTATCTGTAGTTCTCCCTCAGTATCTGTATAGCAGTTCTCCCTCAGTATCTGTATAGTAGTTACCCCTCAGTATCTGTATAGCAGTTCTCCCTCCGTATCTGTAGTTCTCCCTCAGTATCTGTATAGCAGTTCTCCCTCAGTATCTGTATAGCAGTCCTCCCTCAGTATCTGTAGTTCTCCCTCCGTATCTGTAGTTCTCCCTCAGTATCTGTATAGCAGTTCTCCCTCAGTATCTGTATAGCAGTTACCCCTCAGTATCTGTATAGCAGTCCTCCCTCAGTATCTGTATAACAGTTCTCCCTCAGTATCTGTATAGCAGTTACCCCTCAGTATCTGTATAGCAGTTCTCCCTCCGTATCTGTAGTTCTCCCTCAGTATCTGTATAGCAGTTCTCCCTCAGTATCTGTATAGCAGTCCTCCCTCAGTATCTGTATAACAGTTATCCCTCAGTATCTGTATAGCAGTTCTCCCTCAGTATCTGCTGTTATCCCTCAGTATCTGTATAGCAGTTCTCATTCAGTATCTGTATAGCAGTTATCCCTCAGTATCTGTATAGCAGTTCTCCCTCAGTATCTGATGTTATCCCTCAGTATCTGTATAGCAGTTCTCCCTCAGTATCTGTATAGCAGTTCTCCCTCAGTATCTGTATAGCAGTTCTCCCTCAGTATCTGCTGTTATCCCTCAGTATCTGTATAGCAGTTCTCCCTCAGTATCTGCTGTTATCCCTCAGTATCTGTATAGCAGTTCTCCCTCAGTATCTGCTGTTATCCCTCAGTATCTGTATAGCGGTTCTCCCTCAGTATCTGCTGTTATCCCTCAGTATCTGTATAGCAGTTCTCCCTCAGTATCTGTATAGCAGTTCTCCCTCAGTATCTGTATAGCAGTTCTCTCTCAGTATCTGCTGTTATCCCTCAGTATCTGTATAGCAATTCTCCCCCAGTATCTGTATAGCAGTTATCCCTCAGTATCTGTATAGCAGTTCTCCCTCAGTATCTGTATAGCAGTTCTCCCTCAGTATCTGCTGTTATCCCTCAGTATCTGTATAGCAGTTCTCCCTCAGTATCTGTATAGCAGTTCTCCCTCAGTATCTGCTGTTATCCCTCAGTATCTGTATAGCAGTTCTCCCTCAGTATCTGTATCTGTAGTTCTCCCTCAGTATCTGTATAGCAGTTCTCCCTCAGTATCTGTATAGCAGTTCTCCCTCAGTATCTGTATAGCAGTTCTCCCTCAGTATCTGTATAGCAGTTCTCCCTCAATATCTGTATAGCAGTTCTCCCTCAGTATCTGTATAGCAGTTCTCCCTCAGTATCTGCTGTTATCCCTCAGTATCTGTATAGCAGTTCACCCTCAGTATCTGTATAGCAGTTCTCCCTCAGTATCTGTATAGCAGTTCTCCCTCAGTATCTGTATAGCAGTCCTCCCTCAGTATCTGTATAACAGTTATCCCTCAGTATCTGTATAGCAGTTCTCCCTCAGTATCTGCTGTTATCCCTCAGTATCTGTATAGCAGTTCTCCCTCAGTATCTGTATAGCAGTTATCCCTCAGTATCTGTATAGCAGTTCTCCCTCAGTATCTGATGTTATCCCTCAGTATCTGTATAGCAGTTCTCCCTCAGTATCTGTATAGCAGTTCTCCCTCAGTATCTGTATAGCAGTTCTCCCTCAGTATCTGCTGTTATCCCTCAGTATCTGTATAGCAGTTCTCCCTCAGTATCTGCTGTTATCCCTCAGTATCTGTATAGCAGTTCTCCCTCAGTATCTGCTGTTATCCCTCAGTATCTGTATAGCAGTTCTCCCTCAGTATCTGCTGTTATCCCTCAGTATCTGTATAGCAGTTCTCCCTCAGTATCTGTATAGCAGTTCTCCCTCAGTATCTGTATAGCAGTTCTCCCTCAGTATCTGCTGTTATCCCTCAGTATCTGTATAGCAATTCTCCCCCAGTATCTGTATAGCAGTTATCCCTCAGTATCTGTATAGCAGTTCTCCCTCAGTATCTGTATAGCAGTTCTCCCTCAGTATCTGCTGTTATCCCTCAGTATCTGTATAGCAGTTCTCCCTCAGTATCTGTATAGCAGTTCTCCCTCAGTATCTGCTGTTATCCCTCAGTATCTGTATAGCAGTTCTCCCTCAGTATCTGTATCTGTAGTTCTCCCTCAGTATCTGTATAGCAGTTCTCCCTCAGTATCTGTATAGCAGTTCTCCCTCAGTATCTGTATAGCAGTTCTCCCTCAGTATCTGTATAGCAGTTCTCCCTCAATATCTGTATAGCAGTTCTCCCTCAGTATCTGTATAGCAGTTCTCCCTCAGTATCTGCTGTTATCCCTCAGTATCTGTATAGCAGTTCACCCTCAGTATCTGTATAGCAGTTCTCCCTCAGTATCTGTATAGCAGTTCTCCCTCAGTATCTGTATAGCAGTCCTCCCTCAGTATCTGTATAACAGTTATCCCTCAGTATCTGTATAGCAGTTCTCCCTCAGTATCTGCTGTTATCCCTCAGTATCTGTATAGCAGTTCTCCCTCAGTATCTGTATAGCAGTTATCCCTCAGTATCTGTATAGCAGTTCTCCCTCAGTATCTGATGTTATCCCTCAGTATCTGTATAGCAGTTCTCCCTCAGTATCTGTATAGCAGTTCTCCCTCAGTATCTGTATAGCAGTTCTCCCTCAGTATCTGCTGTTATCCCTCAGTATCTGTATAGCAGTTCTCCCTCAGTATCTGCTGTTATCCCTCAGTATCTGTATAGCAGTTCTCCCTCAGTATCTGCTGTTATCCCTCAGTATCTGTATAGCAGTTCTCCCTCAGTATCTGCTGTTATCCCTCAGTATCTGTATAGCAGTTCTCCCTCAGTATCTGTATAGCAGTTCTCCCTCAGTATCTGTATAGCAGTTCTCCCTCAGTATCTGCTGTTATCCCTCAGTATCTGTATAGCAATTCTCCCCCAGTATCTGTATAGCAGTTATCCCTCAGTATCTGTATAGCAGTTCTCCCTCAGTATCTGTATAGCAGTTCTCCCTCAGTATCTGCTGTTATCCCTCAGTATCTGTATAGCAGTTCTCCCTCAGTATCTGTATAGCAGCTCTCCCTCAGTATCTGTATAGCAGTTCTCCCTCAGTATCTGCTGTTATCCCTCAGTATCTGTATAGCAGTTCTCCCTCAGTATCTGTATAGCAGTTCTCCCTCAGTATCTGTATAGCAGTTCTCCCTCAGTATCTGTATAGCAGTTCTCCCTCAGTATCTGTATAGCAGTTCTCCCTCAGTATCTGTATAGCAGTTCTCCCTCAATATCTGTATAGCAGTTCTCCCTCAGTATCTGTATAGCAGTTCTCCCTCAGTATCTGCTGTTATCCCTCAGTATCTGTATAGCAGTTCACCCTCAGTATCTGTATAGCAGTTCTCCCTCAGTATCTGTATAGCAGTTCTCCCTCAGTATCTGTATAGCAGTTCTCCCTCAGTATCTGCTGTTATCCCTCAGTATCTGTATAGCAGTTCTCCCTCAGTATCTGTATAGCAGTTCTCCCTCAGTATCTGTATAGCAGTTCTCCCTTAGTATCTGCTGTTATCCCTCAGTATCTGTATAGCAATTCTCCCTCAGTATCTGTATAGCAGCTCTCCCTCAGTATCTGTATAGCAGTTCTCCCTCAGTATCTGCTGTTATCCCTCAGTATCTGTATAGCAGTTCTCCCTCAGTATCTGTATAGCAGTTCTCCCTCAGTATCTGTATAGCAGTTCTCCCTCAGTATCTGTATAGCAGTTCTCCCTCAATATCTGTATAGCAGTTCTCCCTCATTATCTGTATAGCAGTTCTCCCTCAGTATCTGTATAGCAGTTCTCCCTCAGTATCTGTATAGCAGTTCTCCCTCAGTATCTGTATAGCAGTTCTCCCTCAATATCTGTATAGCAGTTCTCCCTCAGTATCTGTATAGCAGTTCTCCCTCAGTATCTGCTGTTATCCCTCAGTATCTGTATAGCAGTTCACCCTCAGTATCTGTATAGCAGTTCTCCCTCAGTATCTGTATAGCAGTTCTCCCTCAGTATCTGTATAGCAGTTCTCCCTCAGTATCTGCTGTTATCTCTCAGTATCTGTATAGCAGTTCTCCCTCAGTATCTGTATAGCAGTTCTCCCTCAGTATCTGCTGTTATCCCTCAGTATCTGTATAGCAATTCTCCCTCAGTATCTGTATAGCAGCTCTCCCTCAGTATCTGTATAGCAGTTCTCCCTCAGTATCTGCTGTTATCCCTCAGTATCTGTATAGCAGTTCTCCCTCAGTATCTGTATAGCAGTTCTCCCTCAGTATCTGTATAGCAGTTCTCCCTCAGTATCTGTATAGCAGTTCTCCCTCAATATCTGTATAGCAGTTCTCCCTCAGTATCTGTATAGCAGTTCTCCCTCAGTATCTGTATAGCAGTTCTCCCTCAGTATCTGCTGTTATCCCTCAGTATCTGTATAGCAGTTCACCCTCAGTATCTGTATAGCAGTTCTCCCTCAGTATCTGTATAGCAGTTCTCCCTCAGTATCTGTATAGCAGTTCTCCCTCAGTATCTGTATAGCAGTTCTCCCTCAATATCTGTATAGCAGTTCTCCCTCAGTATCTGTATAGCAGTTCTCCCTCAGTATCTGCTGTTATCCCTCAGTATCTGTATAGCAGTTCACCCTCAGTATCTGTATAGCAGTTCTCCCTCAGTATCTGTGTAGCAGTTCTCCCTCAGTATCTGTATAGCAGTTCTCCCTCAGTATCTGCTGTTATCCCTCAGTATCTGTATAGCAGTTCTCCCTCAGTATCTGTATAGCAGTTCTCCCTCAGTATCTGTATAGCAGTTCTCCCTCAGTATCTGCTGTTATCCCTCAGTATCTGTATAGCAATTCTCCCTCAGTATCTGTATAGCAGCTCTCCCTCAGTATCTGTATAGCAGTTCTCCCTCAGTATCTGCTGTTATCCCTCAGTATCTGTATAGCAGTTCTCCCTCAGTATCTGTATAGCAGTTCTCCCTCAGTATCTGTATAGCAGTTCTCCCTCAGTATCTGTATAGCAGTTCTCCCTCAGTATCTGCTGTTATCCCTCAGTATCTGTATAGCAGTTCTCCCTCAGTATCTGTATAGCAGCTCTCCCTCAGTATCTGTATAGATGTTCTCCCTCAGTATCTGCTGTTATCCCTCAGTATCTGTATAGCAGTTCTCCCTCAGTATCTGTATAGCAGTTCTCCCTCAGTATCTGTATAGCAGTTCTCCCTCAGTATCTGTATAGCAGTTCTCCCTCAGTATCTGTATAGCAGTTCTCCCTCAGTATCTGTATAGCAGTTCTCCCTCAATATCTGTATAGCAGTTCTCCCTCAGTATCTGTATAGCAGTTCTCCCTCAGTATCTGTATAGCAGTTCTCTCTCAGTATCTGTAGTTCTCCCTCAGTATCTGTAGTTCTCCCTCAGTATCTGTAGTTCTCCCTCAGTATCTGTAGTTCTCCCTCAGTATCTGTATAGCAGTTACCCCTCAGTATCTTTAGTTCTCCCTCAGTATCTGTAGTTCTCCCTCAGTATCTGTATAGCAGTTACCCCTCAGTATCTGGAACACATTGCTGATCCTCCTCTCTACTCCAGGAACACATTGCTGATCCTCCTCTCTACTCCAGGAACACATTTCTGATCCTCCTCTCTACTCCAGGAACACATTTCTGATCCTCCTCTCTACTCCAGGAACACATTTCTGATCCTCCTCTCTACTCCAGGAACACATTACTGATCCTCCTCTCTACTCCAGGAACACATTTCTGATCCTCCTCTCTACTCCAGGAACACATTGCTGATCCTCCTCTCTACTCCAGTTTGATCCTCAGCTCATGCAGCTTGGTTGGAGAGGTAGCGGCAGCCATACATTCTTACAGCTCCTAACCCCAGTGGGAGAAGTAAAGAGTTAGAAGGGAGTATTCAGAGGTTCATTTATAAATGGATAATTAAATAACAGCAGCAACTGGGTATTGAAACGTTCAAAGGTCAGAAGAAACCACACATGTGGTGTGTGTGTGTAAGACTCTATGTGTGTGTGTGTGTGTGTGTGTGTGTGTGTGTGTGTGTGTGTGTGTGTGCCATTTCCATCAGTACTTAATGGGTTTCAAATCAGGTTTTGGAGAAAATTCAAATTCGCATTCTGTGGGGAGAGTCAGTTTTAATGAGATAGTTCTGGAGGCCTGTGGGCTTTTAATGATCAGGCCCAGCCCCCTCTCCTCCAGCCCAGCCCCCTCTCCTCCAGCCCAGCCCCCTCTCCTCCAGTCCAGCCCCCTCTCCTCCAGCCCAGCCCCTCTCCTCCAGCCCAGCCCCTCTCCTCCAGCCCAGCCCCTCTTCTCCAGTACAGTCCCCTCTCCTCCAGCCCCCTCTCCTCCAGCCCAGCCCCCTCTCCTCCAGCCCAGCACCCTCTCCTTCAGCCCAGCCCCCTCTCTTCCAGCCCCCTCTCCTCCAGTCCAGCCCCCTCTCCTCCAGCCCCCTCTCCTCCAGCCAAGCCCCCTCTCCTCCATCCCCCTCTCCTGCAGCCCAGCCCCTCTTCTTCAGTCCAGCCCCCTCTCCTCCAGCCCCCTCTCCTCCAGCCCAGCCCCCTCTCCTCCAGCCCAGCCCCCTCTCCTTCAGCCCAGCCCCCTCTCCTCCAGTCCAGCCCCCTCTCCTCCGGCCCCCTCTCCTCCAGCCCAGCCCCCTCTCCTCCAGCCCCCTCTCCTCCAGCCCAGCCCCTCTTCTCCAGTCCAGCCCCCTCCCCTCCAGCCCCCTCTCCTTCAGCCCAGCCCCCTCTCATCCAGCCCCCTCTCCTCCAGCCCAGCCCAGCCCCCTCTCCTCCCCTGATGAGAAGAGGGAGGGGAGAGAGAGTGATCTAGCAGGACAGGGAGTGACAACACACACACACGCGCACACACACACACACACACACACACAGACACACACACACACAACCTTGTGGGATCACACAATTGATTCACATTCAAAATGCTATTTTATATCACCCTAGCCCTAACCCTTAACCCTAACCCTAACCTAAACCTAACCCTAACCTAACCCTAACCTAACCTAACCCTAACCTAACTCTAACTCTAACCCTAACCTAACCTAACCCTAACCTAACCCTAATCTGATCCTAAATCCTAACACTAATTCTAAACTTAACCCTAAACCCCTAGAAATAGTTATTTTCCCTGAGAGAACTAACAAAATGTCCCCAGTTGGTTTTCTAACTTTTCTTAGTTTCTTGGTCCCAATAACAATTAGAAAGCAAACAGATAGCAGTTTAGTCTAAACCAGTTAACTTCAACATTAAGTGGTGTGTGTGTGTGTGTGTGTGTGTAGAGAAGTACAAGGAGAAGAGCCACTTAGAAGCTTCAATATTGTTCTCTTCAGGGAGTGAGAGCGGGAGAGAGGCAGAAAGAGGGAGAGAGAGAGGGGGAGAGAGGGAGAGGCAGAAAGGGGGAGAGAGAGAGGGGGAGAGAGGGAGAGGCAGAAAGAGGGAGAGAGAGAGGGAGAGAGAGGGAGAGGCAGAAAGAGGGAGAGAGAGAGAGAGAGAGAGAGAGAGAGGGAGAGGCAGAAAGAGGGAGAGAGAGAGAGAGGCTGAAAGAGGGAGAGAGAGAGGGAGAGAGAGGGAAAGGCAGAAAGAGGGAGAGAGAGAGAGAGAGAGAGAGGCAGAAAGAGGGAGAGGCAAAAAGAGGGAGAGAGAGAGAGAGAGAGGGAGAGGCAGAAAGAGGGAGAGAGAGAGAGAGAGGGAGAGGCAGAAAGAGGGAGAGAGAGAGAGAGAGGGAGAGGCAGAAAGAGGGGGAGAGAGAGAGAGAGGCAGAAAGAGGGGGAGTGTTAGAGGAATTTAATTCCTATATGTTCGTTAACCAATTCAATTATAACAAAGCAAAACACTTTGTCCGTTTCTAAAAATTTGTAAGGTTCTTATTTGCATAAAATAGACAAAAATCAGTCTCAAATGACTCAATAGCGTTTATTCCCGAGAGCTCTACTTAAAATACCATGTACATTAGTTTATATATCACACATAACGTCATAGCGTCTTAAATGTCCCTCCTCTTCTCCGACAAGGACAAAGCTGCTTCTAAAGTCCATTCCACTAACGCACATACATTACACACTATATCTGGATTATCTCCTGAAGTCTCACCAGTTTATTACCACTTAGCTACTAACCTCTCCTCCCCACCTCCTCTCCTCTCCTCTCCTCTCCTCCTCTCCTCTCCTCTCCTGTCCTCTCCTACTAACCTCTCCTCCCCATCTCCTCTCCTCTCCTCCCCACCTCCTCTCCTCTCCTACCCACCTCCTCTCCTCTCCTCCCCACCTCCTCTCCTCCCCACCTCCTCTCCTCTCCTCCCCACCTCCTCTCCTCTCCTACTAACCTCTCCTCTTCACCTCCCCTCCTCTCCTACTAACCTCTCCTCTCCTCTCCTCTCCACTTCTCTGTGCCATCTCCTCCCCATCTATCGTACTGGCAGATCACTCGAAATTGGACGTCTGTCTACGTCTTGATGATGTGGGGAAAATGCCTTAAAAACAGCCTCTAGAGGCACCAGTGAGCAAGCAGGCTTAATCCCATGCCTATGGATCAGGAGATCACATGATCGATCCAAACGGTAGACAGACGTTTATTGTTTAGTTTGAACCCTATCCCAAATTACAACCCTTAACTTAACCATTCAGAATGAATGCCTAAACATAATGTTTGAACCCTAACCAAAACCTTAACCTTTAACCCTTTGATGCTTGGAGAAAAGTTCAAAGGTGTCTAGTTCTGCACTGAGACTGTGAGAGCTTGTTGCTATGGTAACACCGTTGTTCTTCAGAGTGACACAGACAGATGGAGTTTGTGATAGTATCAGAGCTAGAGAGACAGACAGATGGACAGATGGAGTTTGTGATAGTATCAGAGCTAGGGAGACAGACAGATGGACAGACATAACATCACACACTGTGACACGACTTCTGTTGTCACTAACTGTCATGTTCTCCACAAACAAACAGACGGAGTAGGAAAACACTACTGGTATACTGTAGTAGGAACAGAGGGAAATGAAGAGAGAGGAAGCTAAATATAGAAAAAGATGGAGAGAGAGGGAGTGGAAGGAGAGAGGTGGAAGAGAGAGAGAGAGGGAGTGAGAAGGAGAGAGGTGGAAGAGAGAGAGAGAGGGAGTGAGAAGGAGAGAGGTGGAAGAGAGAGAGAGAGAGAGAGGGAGTGAGAAGGAGAGAGGTGGAAGAGAGAGAGAGAGAGAGGGAGTGAGAAGGAGAGAGGTGGAAGAGAGAGAAGGAGAGAGGTGGAAGAGAGAGAGAGAGAGAGGGAGTGAGAAGGAGAGAGGTGGAATAGAGAGAGAGAGGGAGTGAGAAGGAGAGAGGTGGAAGAGAGAGAGAGAGAGAGAGGGAGTGAGAAGGAGAGATGTGGAAGAGAGAGAGAGAGGGAGTGAGACGGAGAGATGTGGAAGAGAGAGAGAGAGGGAGTGAGAAGGAGAGAGGTGGAAGAGAGAGAGAGAGGGAGTGAGAAGGAGAGAGGTGGACGAGAGAGAGAGAGAGAGGGAGTGAGAATGAGAGAGGTGGAAGAGAGAGAGAGAGGGAGTGAGAAGGAGAGAGGTGGAAGAGAGAGAGAGAGGGAGTGAGAAGGAGAGATGTGGAAGAGAGAGAGAGAGGGAGTGAGAAGGAGAGAGGTGGAAGAGAGAGAGAGAGAGAGGGAGTGAGAAGGAGAGAGGTGGAAGAGAGAGAGAGAGGGAGTGAGAAGGAGAGAGGTGGAAGAGAGAGAGAGAGGGAGTGAGAAGGAGAGAGGTGGAAGAGAGAGAGAGAGAGAGGGAGTGAGAAGGAGAGAGGTGGAAGAGAGAGAGAGAGAGAGGGAGTGAGAAGGAGAGATGTGGAAGAGAGATAGAGAGGGAGTGAGAAGGAGAGAGGTGGAAGAGAGAGAGAGAGAGAGGGGGAGTGAGAAGGAGAGAGGTGGAAGAGAGAGAGAGAGGGAGTGAGAAGGAGAGATGTGGAAGAGAGAGAAGGAGAGAGGTGGAAGAGAGAGAGAGAGGGAGTGAGAAGGAGAGAGGTGGAAGAGAGAGAGAGAGGGAGTGAGAAGGAGAGAGGTGGAAGAGAGAGTGAGAGTGGGGAGTGAGAAGGAGAGAGGTGGAAGAGAGAGAGAGAGAGAGGGAGTGAGAAGGAGAGAGGTGGAAGAGAGAGAGAGAGGGAGTGAGAAGGAGAGAGGTGGAAGAGAGAGAGAGAGAGAGAGGGAGTGAGAAGGAGAGAGGTGGAAGAGAGAGAGAGAGAGAGAGGGAGTGAGAAGGAGAGAGGTGGAAGAGAGAGAGAGAGAGAGGGAGTGAGAAGGAGAGAGGTGGAAGAGAGAGAGAGAGGGAGTGAGAAGGAGAGAGGTGGAAGAGAGAGCGAGAGAGAGAGGGAGTGAGAAGGAGAGAGGTGGAAGAGAGAGAGAGAGAGAGAGGGAGTGAGAAGGAGAGAGGTGGAAGAGAGAGAGAGAGAGAGAGGGAGTGAGAAGGAGAGAGGTGGAAGAGAGAGAGAGAGAGGGAGTGAGAAGGAGAGAGGTGGAAGAGAGAGAGAGAGAGGGAGTGAGAAGGAGAGAGGTGGAAGAGAGAGAGAGGGAGTGAGAAGGAGAGAGGTGGAAGAGAGAGTGAGAGAGGGGGACTGTCACGGCTGTTGAAGGAAGTGGACCAAGGTGCAGCGTGGTCAGAGAGAGAGAGAGGGAGTGTCACGGCTGTTGAAGGAAGTGGACCAAGGTGCAGCGTGGTCAGAGAGAGAGAGAGGGAGTGTCACGGCTGTTGAAGGAAGTGGACCAAGGTGCAGCGTGGTCAGAGAGAGAGAGAGGGAGTGTCACGGCTGTTGAAGGAAGTGGACCAAGGTGCAGCGTGGTCAGAGAGAGAGAGAGGGAGTGTCACGGCTGTTGAAGGAAGTGGACCAAGGTGCAGCGTGGTCAGAGAGAGAGTGGGGGAGTGTCACGGCTGTTGAAGGAAGTGGACCAAGGTGCAGCGTGGTCTGAGAGAGAGAGAGGGAGTGTCACGGCTGTTGAAGGAAGTGGACCAAGGTGCAGCGTGGTCAGAGAGAGAGAGAGAGGGAGTGTCACGGCTGTTGAAGGAAGTGGACCAAGGTGCAGCGTGGTCAGAGAGAGAGAGAGAGGGAGTGTCACGGCTGTTGAAGGAAGTGGACCAAGGTGCAGCGTGGTCAGAGAGAGAGAGAGGGAGTGTCACGGCTGTTGAAGGAAGTGGACCAAGGTGCAGCGTGGTCAGAGAGTGAGAGAGGGAGTGTCACGGCTGTTGAAGGAAGTGGACCAAGGTGCAGCGTGGTCAGAGAGAGAGTGGGGGAGTGTCACGGCTGTTGAAGGAAGTGGACCAAGGTGCAGCGTGGTCAGAGAGAGAGAGTGGGGGAGTGTCACGGCTGTTGAAGGAAGTGGACCAAGGTGCAGCGTGGTCAGAGAGAGAGAGAGAGAGGGAGTGTCACGGCTGTTGAAGGAAGTGGACCAAGGTGCAGCGTGGTCAGAGAGAGAGAGAGAGGGAGTGTCACGGCTGTTGAAGGAAGTGGACCAAGGTGCAGCGTGGTCAGAGATAGAGAGAGGGAGTGTCACGGCTGTTGAAGGAAGTGGACCAAGGTGCAGCGTGGTCAGAGAGAGAGAGAGGGAGTGTCACGGCTGTTGAAGGAAGTGGACCAAGGTGCAGCGTGGTCAGAGAGTGAGAGAGGGAGTGTCACGGCTGTTGAAGGAAGTGGACCAAGGTGCAGCGTGGTCAGAGAGAGAGAGAGGGAGTGTCACGGCTGTTGAAGGAAGTGGACCAAGGTGCAGCGTGGTCAGAGAGAGAGAGAGGGAGTGTCACGGCTGTTGAAGGAAGTGGACCAAGGTGCAGCGTGGTCAGAGAGAGAGAGAGGGAGTGTCACGGCTGTTGAAGGAAGTGGACCAAGGTGCAGCGTGGTCAGAGAGAGAGAGAGAGAGGGAGTGTCACGGCTGTTGAAGGAAGTGGACCAAGGTGCAGCGTGGTCAGAGAGAGAGAGAGGGAGTGTCACGGCTGTTGAAGGAAGTGGACCAAGGTGCAGCGTGGTCAGAGAGTGAGAGAGGGAGTGTCACGGCTGTTGAAGGAAGTGGACCAAGGTGCAGCGTGGTCAGAGAGAGAGAGAGAGGGAGTGTCACGGCTGTTGAAGGAAGTGGACCAAGGTGCAGCGTGGTCAGAGAGAGAGAGAGAGGGAGTGTCACGGCTGTTGAAGGAAGTGGACCAAGGTGCAGCGTGGTCAGAGAGAGAGAGAGGGAGTGTCACGGCTGTTGAAGGAAGTGGACCAAGGTGCAGCGTGGTCAGAGAGTGAGAGAGGGAGTGTCACGGCTGTTGAAGGAAGTGGACCAAGGTGCAGCGTGGTCAGAGAGAGAGTGGGGGAGTGTCACGGCTGTTGAAGGAAGTGGACCAAGGTGCAGCGTGGTCAGAGAGAGAGAGTGGGGGAGTGTCACGGCTGTTGAAGGAAGTGGACCAAGGTGCAGCGTGGTCAGAGAGAGAGAGAGAGAGGGAGTGTCACGGCTGTTGAAGGAAGTGGACCAAGGTGCAGCGTGGTCAGAGAGAGAGAGAGAGGGAGTGTCACGGCTGTTGAAGGAAGTGGACCAAGGTGCAGCGTGGTCAGAGATAGAGAGAGGGAGTGTCACGGCTGTTGAAGGAAGTGGACCAAGGTGCAGCGTGGTCAGAGAGAGAGAGAGGGAGTGTCACGGCTGTTGAAGGAAGTGGACCAAGGTGCAGCGTGGTCAGAGAGTGAGAGAGGGAGTGTCACGGCTGTTGAAGGAAGTGGACCAAGGTGCAGCGTGGTCAGAGAGAGAGAGAGGGAGTGTCACGGCTGTTGAAGGAAGTGGACCAAGGTGCAGCGTGGTCAGAGAGAGAGAGAGGGAGTGTCACGGCTGTTGAAGGAAGTGGACCAAGGTGCAGCGTGGTCAGAGAGAGAGAGAGGGAGTGTCACGGCTGTTGAAGGAAGTGGACCAAGGTGCAGCGTGGTCAGAGAGAGAGAGAGGGAGTGTCACGGCTGTTGAAGGAAGTGGACCAAGGTGCAGCGTGGTCAGAGAGTGAGAGAGGGAGTGTCACGGCTGTTGAAGGAAGTGGACCAAGGTGCAGCGTGGTCAGAGAGAGAGAGAGGGAGTGTCACGGCTGTTGAAGGAAGTGGACCAAGGTGCAGCGTGGTCAGAGAGTGAGAGAGGGAGTGTCACGGCTGTTGAAGGAAGTGGACCAAGGTGCAGCGTGGTCAGAGAGAGAGAGAGGGAGTGTCACGGCTGTTGAAGGAAGTGGACCAAGGTGCAGCGTGGTCAGAGAGAGAGAGAGGGAGTGTCACGGCTGTTGAAGGAAGTGGACCAAGGTGCAGCGTGGTCAGAGAGAGAGAGAGGGAGTGTCACGGCTGTTGAAGGAAGTGGACCAAGGTGCAGCGTGGTCAGAGAGAGAGAGAGGGAGTGTCACGGCTGTTGAAGGAAGTGGACCAAGGTGCAGCGTGGTCAGAGAGAGAGAGAGGGAGTGTCACGGCTGTTGAAGGAAGTGGACCAAGGTGCAGCGTGGTCAGAGAGAGAGAGAGGGAGTGTCACGGCTGTTGAAGGAAGTGGACCAAGGTGCAGCGTGGTCAGAGAGTGAGAGAGGGAGTGTCACGGCTGTTGAAGGAAGTGGACCAAGGTGCAGCGTGGTCAGAGAGAGAGAGAGGGAGTGTCACGGCTGTTGAAGGAAGTGGACCAAGGTGCAGCGTGGTCAGAGAGTGAGAGAGGGAGTGTCACGGCTGTTGAAGGAAGTGGACCAAGGTGCAGCGTGGTCAGAGAGAGAGAGAGGGAGTGTCACGGCTGTTGAAGGAAGTGGACCAAGGTGCAGCGTGGTCAGAGAGAGAGAGAGGGAGTGTCACGGCTGTTGAAGGAAGTGGACCAAGGTGCAGCGTGGTCAGAGAGAGAGAGAGGGAGTGTCACGGCTGTTGAAGGAAGTGGACCAAGGTGCAGCGTGGTCAGAGAGAGAGAGAGGGAGTGTCACGGCTGTTGAAGGAAGTGGACCAAGGTGCAGCGTGGTCAGAGAGAGAGAGAGGGAGTGTCACGGCTGTTGAAGGAAGTGGACCAAGGTGCAGCGTGGTCAGAGAGAGAGTGGGGGAGTGTCACGGCTGTTGAAGGAAGTGGACCAAGGTGCAGCGTGGTCAGAGAGAGAGAGAGGGAGTGTCACGGCTGTTGAAGGAAGTGGACCAAGGTGCAGCGTGGTCAGAGAGAGAGAGAGAGGGAGTGTCACGGCTGTTGAAGGAAGTGGACCAAGGTGCAGCGTGGTCAGAGAGAGAGAGAGAGGGAGTGTCACGGCTGTTGAAGGAAGTGGACCAAGGTGCAGCGTAGTCAGAGAGAGAGAGAGGGAGTGTCACGGCTGTTGAAGGAAGTGGACCAAGGTGCAGCGTGGTCAGAGAGAGAGAGAGAGGGAGTGTCACGGCTGTTGAAGGAAGTGGACCAAGGTGCAGCGTGGTCAGAGAGAGAGTGGGGGAGTGTCACGGCTGTTGAAGGAAGTGGACCAAGGTGCAGCGTGGTCAGAGAGAGAGAGTGGGGGAGTGTCACGGCTGTTGAAGGAAGTGGACCAAGGTGCAGCGTGGTCAGAGAGAGAGAGAGAGAGGGAGTGTCACGGCTGTTGAAGGAAGTGGACCAAGGTGCAGCGTGGTCAGAGAGAGAGAGAGAGGGAGTGTCACGGCTGTTGAAGGAAGTGGACCAAGGTGCAGCGTGGTCAGAGAGAGAGAGAGGGAGTGTCACGGCTGTTGAAGGAAGTGGACCAAGGTGCAGCGTGGTCAGAGAGAGAGAGAGGGAGTGTCACGGCTGTTGAAGGAAGTGGACCAAGGTGCAGCGTGGTCAGAGAGTGAGAGAGGGAGTGTCACGGCTGTTGAAGGAAGTGGACCAAGGTGCAGCGTGGTCAGAGAGAGAGAGAGGGAGTGTCACGGCTGTTGAAGGAAGTGGACCAAGGTGCAGCGTGGTCAGAGAGAGAGAGAGGGAGTGTCACGGCTGTTGAAGGAAGTGGACCAAGGTGCAGCGTGGTCAGAGAGAGAGAGAGGGAGTGTCACGGCTGTTGAAGGAAGTGGACCAAGGTGCAGCGTGGTCAGAGAGAGAGAGAGGGAGTGTCACGGCTGTTGAAGGAAGTGGACCAAGGTGCAGCGTGGTCAGAGAGTGAGAGAGGGAGTGTCACGGCTGTTGAAGGAAGTGGACCAAGGTGCAGCGTGGTCAGAGAGAGAGAGAGGGAGTGTCACGGCTGTTGAAGGAAGTGGACCAAGGTGCAGCGTGGTCAGAGAGTGAGAGAGGGAGTGTCACGGCTGTTGAAGGAAGTGGACCAAGGTGCAGCGTGGTCAGAGAGAGAGAGAGGGAGTGTCACGGCTGTTGAAGGAAGTGGACCAAGGTGCAGCGTGGTCAGAGAGAGAGAGAGGGAGTGTCACGGCTGTTGAAGGAAGTGGACCAAGGTGCAGCGTGGTCAGAGAGAGAGAGAGGGAGTGTCACGGCTGTTGAAGGAAGTGGACCAAGGTGCAGCGTGGTCAGAGAGAGAGAGAGGGAGTGTCACGGCTGTTGAAGGAAGTGGACCAAGGTGCAGCGTGGTCAGAGAGAGAGAGAGGGAGTGTCACGGCTGTTGAAGGAAGTGGACCAAGGTGCAGCGTGGTCAGAGAGAGAGAGAGGGAGTGTCACGGCTGTTGAAGGAAGTGGACCAAGGTGCAGCGTGGTCAGAGAGAGAGAGAGGGAGTGAGAAGGAGAGAGGTGGAAGAGAGAGAGAGAGGGTGTGTCACGGCTGTTGAAGGAAGTGGACCAAGGTGCAGCGTGGTCAGCGTACATTTTCTTTTATTATAAAAAATGACGCCAACAAAACAACAAACGAGAAAACAACCCGAGAATCATAGATTTTGGTTTGTTCAGGGTGTGATTTGGGGTGGGTATTCTATGTTCTATTATTTGTATTTCTATGTTTTGGCCGGGTATGGTTCTCAATCAGGGACAGCTGTCTATC
Source organism: Oncorhynchus mykiss (assembly GCF_057628025.1). Taxonomy (NCBI): domain Eukaryota; kingdom Metazoa; phylum Chordata; class Actinopteri; order Salmoniformes; family Salmonidae; genus Oncorhynchus; species Oncorhynchus mykiss. The sequence goes on from NC_143034.1 coordinate 14,282,084, forward strand.
GTTGTCTCTGATTGAGAACCATACTTAGGTAGCCCTTTTCCCACCTGTCTTTGTGGGAAGTTGACTTTTGTTTATGGCACATAGCCTTTAGCTATAAATAATAAATACATGAATTGAACTGAATTGGGAGAGGAACGGAATTGAAATAGAAATGCTCTTCTGATAGATGCTCTTCTGATGCAGACGACAAACAAGCTGTTTCTGTACACACTGTGGGTGTTTCTGTACACACTGTGGGTGTTTCTGTACACACTGTGGGTGTTTCTGTACACACTGTGGGTGTTTATCAAAATGCTCAGAGCAGCTTGGAGGGAGGGAGGGAGTATGACTCTAAATTAAAGTATGCGAAACAGAGCACAGAGGGCACTTCTCAAATGGGTACTCTGTTTGTACATATTTTGAAGCATGCATCGAGGCAGGCTTCAATGGAAAGTATGCAAAGAAATATGACGCAACCGAGTAAAAAAATTACGCAACATTTCTCGACATTTCAATGGCGGCCATTATGTGAGCTGAAGCGAGAGAACACACACTCCAACTTTGGAAGGAAATGTTGCCTATTCATATCTCATATGTTGTCTGACTACAATATTTGATCTTGATAGGTTAATAAATACATGCTGTGTTAATTTTGGCATGTTTACCTGCCTGTGTACTGTAGATCGGATGCCCATAATAAGTCAATAGGGGTAACTGGCTAGCTTCTACTGTTAGCTAGCTATCCAGCCATGTTTACCTGCCTGTGTACTGTAGATCGGATGCCCATAATAAGTCAATAGGGGTAACTGGCTAGCTTCTACTGTTAGCTAGCTATCCAGCCATGTTTACCTGCCTATGTACTGTAGATCGGATGCCCATAATAAGTCAATAGGGGTAACTGGCTAGCTTCTACTGTTAGCTTCTACTGTTAGCTTCTACTGTTAGCTAGCTATCCAGCCATGTTTACCTGCCTGTGTACTGTAGATCGGATGCCCATAATAAGTCAATAGGGGTAACTGGCTAGCTTCTACTGTTAGCTAGCTATCCAGCCATGAAGAAGTGTTCGCTAGCTACCCATGAAACATTGACATTTCCTTGCATAATATTCGTTTTACATAATTCTTGCCTATTAAACTATCTGGTTAGCTACATTATTACGAGTCACATATAGCAGCTTATAGCTATGAAGTAAAAGGTTTGCTTTGTGTATATCTTGCAACCCCTATTACTAGCCTGTTCAACCTCTCGTATCGTCTGAGATTCCCAAAGATTGGAAAGCTGCCGCGGTCACCCCCCTCTTCAAAGGGGGAGACACTCTAGACCCAAACTGCTACAGACCTATATCTATCCTACCCTGTCTTTCTGAGGTCTTCGAAAGCCAAGTTAACACACATATGACCGACCATTTCGAATCCCACCGTACCTTCTCCGCTATGCAATCTGGTTTCAGAGCTGGTCATGGGTGCACCTCAGCCACGCTCAAGGTCCTAAGCGACATCATAACCGCCATTGATAAAAGACATTACTGCGCAGCCGTCTTCCTCGACCTGGCCAAGGCTTTCGACTCTGTCGATCACCACATTCTTATTGGCAGACTCGACAGCCTTGGTTTCTCAAATGACTGCCTCGCCTGGTTTACCAACTGCTTCTCTGATAGAGTTCAGTGTGTCAAATCGGAGTGCCTGTGTTCCAGACCTCTGGCAGTCTCTATGGGGGTGCCACAGGGTTCAATTCTCGGGCCGACTCTCTTCTCTTTATACATCAATGATGTTGCTCTTGCTGCTGGTGATTCTCTGATACACCTCTACGCATACGACACCATTCTGTATACTTCTGGCCCTTCTTTGGACACTGTGTTAACAACCCTCCAGACGAGCTTCAATGCCATACAACTCTCCTTCCGTGGCCTCCAACTGCTCTTAAACGCAAGTAAAACGAAATGCATGCTTTTCAATCGATCACTGCCCTCACCTGCTCGCCCGTCCAGCATCACCACTCTGGACGGCTCTGACTTAGAATACGTGGACAACTCTCCTTCCAGACTCACATTAAGCATCTCCAATCCAAAATGAAATCTAGAATACACTTCCTATATCGCAACAAAGCATCCTTCACTCATGCTGCCAAACTTACCCTCGTAAAACTAACCATCCTACCGATCCTCGACTTCGGTGATGTCATCTATAAAATTGCCTCCAACACTCTACTCAACAAACTGGATGCAGTCTATCACAGTGTCATCCGTTTTGTCACCAAAGCCCCATACACTACCCACCATTGCGACCTGTACACTCTCGTTGGTTGGCCCTCGCTTTGTACTCGTCACCAAACCCACTGGCTACAGGTTATCTACAAATCTCTGCTAGGTAAAGCCCCACCTTATCTCAGCTCACTGGTCACGCGCTCCAGCAGGTATATCTCACTGGTCACCCCCAAAGCCAGTTCCTTCTTCTTTCCTTCTTTCCTTCCAGTTCTCTGCTGCCAATGACTGGAACGAACTGCAAAAATTTCTGAAGCTGGAGACTCATATTTCCCTCACTTGCTTTAAGCACCAGCTGTCAGAGTAGCTCACAGATCACTGCACCTGTACATAGCCCATCTGTAAACAGCCCATCTGTAAACAGCCCATCTGTAAACAGCCCATCTGTAAACAGCCCATCTGTAAACAGCCCATCTATCTGTACATAGCCCATCTGTAAACAGCCCATCTGTACATAGCCCATCTGTAAACAGCCCATCTGTAAACAGCCCATCTGTACATAGCCCATCTGTAAACAGCCCATCTATCTACTGTCATGTCTTTACTATCATTAAATTGAAGACATAGTTTTATCAAAGATTCCCTGTAATTAGTATAACGCGATCAAACTAATTCATTGTGTAACTGTAATTAACTAGGAAATAGGGGCACCAAATAAAAATATTCAGATTACAAGGTTATAATTTCCTAATTTAATATAACCTGTCAGATATTTTATATCTGATCAAATAGTCTTCTGATTAATGAATTATTTACTTTACCTCGCGTTAGTCTCATTCCAAACATCGTAAATGGTTGGTTATCTGCACGAACCCAGTCTTCACTATGAGTCACCCATACATCAATTGTCTTCAATCATTTATTTATTACTAACTAAGTAATTCACAGAAATGCATAAACAAACAGTAAATATGGTTACATGAAATGATAGAATGTGCCCCTAGTGGGCTGAACCGGCATGGCGGCTTGTTAGCCAAAGGGGCAATGGGTGTTCGACTAAGAAGTCCCTAAAGAGTTAATTATAACAATTAAAATGCTAATCCCTTACACATGAACGCTCACTCATTCGGGAACAATTGCAATCAATATATATATTTACGCTCAGTGTGTCGTCTTGATCGCTGGTGAAAAGTCTTTCTTTTGTAGAATTGTCCCCCTCTCTCCCCCTCTCTCTCTGTCTTGGTTAGAGGGGATAGTTCAAAGTGACATTTGTTATAGAATGGATGTTTCGGCGGTTGTCGTTCTTCACGTTCAATGATACCGAATTCCTAGCTGCAGACTAGTAATTAATATCAAAGACTTGTTCTTATTCTGTCGGTATCGATAGTCTAAGAGTTTAACCACGTGGTATGGTTAAAATATTCTACAACCTTTAGCCATCTGGTAACTGAGGTAAGCTTGGGCTGGTGATAATTTCTCAAAGTTGGGTTTTATTCAGAATGGCTGAAGAGGGCTGTCCCAGGATGTCTGACCCTAACTGGGCTCAGGGGCGGTCCAGGATGTCTGACCCTAACTGGGCTCAGGGGGGGTCCTCTGATTTAGTTCAAATTGTTCTTCATTAAACAGTCCACAATCATATTACACCATTATTCAAACAGTATCATCCTCACTCATTCATCTTATACAACAATTAGATGTAAACCTCATATCTGAGGCTATTATATAAACAGCGTTATGGTAATGTGGCCACACCGTCTCTCATGAGCTTCCCAACGGACAAACGGACCAGTTCGTAGCTGGATTCTTCACCGATCTTTTACATTTTCTCTGGAACATGAAATGTGTTCGTATCTCAAGTTCTGTGAGGTGGAAGCTATTTCTTTGTCCTCTGTGAAAGTTTACCCTCTCTCTAATACTGTGTGGCCATGAGGCAGGGTCTTCCCTAGGTATTTACGACCTCTCTGACCACAGCAGCCTGGTTGAAGGAGCAGAGAGAGAGGGGGATGGTGCTCGCTGTACCCAAAGAGGGCAACGTCATGACACTACCTACCTCATCCCCATACTGTATTTATTTATTTATTTATTTTGCTCCTTTGCACCCCAGTATCTCTACTTGCACATTCATCTTCTGCACATCTACCCTTCCAGTGTTTAATTGCTATATTGTAATTACTTCGCCACCATGGCCTATTTATTTCCTTAACTTACCTCATTTGCACTCACTGTATATAGACTTTTTGTTTTCTTTTGTTCTACTGTATTATTGACTATGTTGTTGTTTATTCCATGTGTAACTGTGTTGTTGTCTGTTCACACTGCTATGCTTTATCTTGGCCAGGTCGCAGTTGTAAATGAGAACTTGTTCTCAACTGGCTACCTGGTTAAATAAAGGTGTTCTCCACTAGTCTACCTGGTTAAATAAAGGTGTTCTCAACTAGTCTACCTGGTTAAATAAAGGTGTTCTCCACTGGCCTACCTGGTTAAATAAAGGTGAAATAAAAATAAATGCCTTCTCCTTCAATCTCGTCCTCTAGAGAACGTTGTCTGAGAATGCACTCGGAGCATGAGAGTGCGGAGCACTGCGGTATGCATATTGAGGAAATGTGTGTGCGTGCGTGCGTGCGTGTGTGTGTGCGTGCGTCCATGTGTGTGTGTGTTTACCTGCTGATAATGCTCCGAAGCAGAGATTGTCTATCAGTGCCACGCTAACCAAGGACAACCAGACATCTCTCTCTCTATCCTTCAATACCTCTCTCTTATCCACCTTCTCCTTTCTTCCATAAATCATGTCTCTCTCTATCCTTCAATACCTCTCTCTTATCCGCCCTCTCCTTTCTTCCATAAATCATGTCTCTCTCTGTCCCCTCTCACTAAGCCAAATTTACTCTGAAGTCCCAATTAAAATGTATAATGTGGTGAGTGTGTGTGTGTGTGTTGCCGTCTAGCTCTCATCCACTTCTCTAATTAATACCAGAGTTCTGGGGGTTAAAGGTCAACGGGACCAAAGCCACTTCCTGTCTGAAGCAGAGGTGAACCAACTAGCTCGTCTGACCAGACAGAGCCATGAAGCTTTCCAACTTTGCCTTTCACATCGGCTACGTCCCAATTATCTCTCCTTCCTCACTGTGTGCTCTTATTCTCTTCCGTCCTCTGATCTGAAAGGAAATACCTGGTATAAACCTATGGTAGAAACACCCTCTAGCCCTCTGGTCTAGCTCAGGCCTCCACCAATCCAATG
>NC_143034.1:14292500-14327500 GCF_057628025.1 Oncorhynchus mykiss
ATAGTAGACCAGAGTCCTATAGCAGACCAGAGTCCTATAGTAGACCAGAGTCCTATAGTAGACCAGAGTCCTATAGTAGACCAGAGTCCTATAGTATACTACCTTAGACCAGAGTCCTATAGTAGACCAGAGTCCTATAGTAGACCAGAGTCCTATAGTATACTACCTTAGACCAGAGTCCTATAGTAGACCAGAGTCCTATAGTATACTACCTTAGACCAGAGTCCTATAGTATAATACCTTAGACCAGAGTCCTATAGTATACTACCTTAGACCATAGTCCTATAGTAGACCAGAGTCCTATAGCAGACCAGAGTCCTATAGTAGACCAGAGTCCTATAGTAGACCAGTGTCCTATAGTAGACCAGTGTCCTATAGTAGACCAGAGTCCTATGGTAGACCAGAGTCCTATAGCAGACCAGAGTCCTATAGTAGACCAGAGTCCTATAGTATACTACCTTAGACCAGAGTCCTATAGTAGACCAGAGTCCTATAGTAGACCAGAGTCCTATAGTAGACCAGAGTCCTATAGCAGACCAGAGTCCTATAGTAGACCAGAGTCCTATAGTATACTACCTTAGACCAGTGTCCTATAGCAGACCAGAGTCCTATAGTAGACCAGAGTCCTATATTAGACCAGAGTCCTATAGTATACTACCTTAGACCAGAGTCCTATAGTAGACCAGTGTCCTATAGTAGACCAGAGTCCTATAGTAGACCAGAGTCCTATAGTAGACCAGTGTCCTATAGTAGACCAGTGTCCTATAGTAGACCAGAGTCCTATAGTAGACCAGAGTCCTATAGTATACTACCTTAGACCAGAGTCCTATAGCAGACCAGAGTCCTATAGTAGACCAGAGTCCTATAGTATACTACCTTAGACCAGAGTCCTATAGTAGACCAGAGTCCTATAGTAGACCAGAGTCCTATAGTATACTACCTTAGACCAGAGTCCTATAGTAGACCAGAGTCCTATAGTATACTACCTTAGACCAGAGTCCTATAGTATACTACCTTAGACTAGAGTCCTATAGTAGGCCAGAGTCCTATAGTAGACCAGAGTCCTAGAGTAGACCAGTCCTATAGTAGACCAGAGTCCTATAGTATACTACCTTAGACCATAGTCCTATAGTAGACGAGTCCTATAGTAGACCAGTGTCCTATAGTAGACCAGTGTCCTATAGTAGACCAGAGTCCTATAGTAGACCAGAGTCCTATAGTAGACCAGAGTCCTATAGTAGACCAGAGTTCTATAGTAGACCAGAGTCCTATAGTATACTACCTTAGACCAGAGTCCTATAGTAGACCAGAGTCCTATAGTAGACCATAGTCATATAGTATACTACCTTAGACCAGAGTCCTATAGCAGACCAGAGTCCTATAGTAGACCAGAGTCCTATAGTATACTACCTTAGACCAGAGTCCTATAGTAGACTACCTTAGACCAGAGTCCTATAGTAGACCAGTGTCCTATAGTAGACCAGAGTCCTAAAGTAGACCAGTGTCCTATAGTAGACCAGTGTCCTATAGTAGACCAGAGTCCTATAGTAGACCAGAGTCCTATAGTAGACCAGTGTCCTATAGTAGACCAGTGTCCTATAGTAGACCAGAGTCCTATAGTAGACCAGAGTCCTATAGTATACTACCTTAGACCAGAGTCCTATAGTAGACCAGAGTCCTATAGTATACTACCTTACACCAGAGTCCTATAGTAGACCAGAGTCCTATAGTATACTACCTTACACCAGAGTCCTATAGTAGACCAGAGTCCTATAGTAGGCCAGAGTCCTATAGTAGGCCAGAGTCCTATAGTAGGCCAGAGTCCTATAGTAGGCCAGAGTCCTAAAGTAGGCCAGAGTCCTATAGTAGGCCAGAGTCCTATAGTATACTACCTTACACCAGAGTCCTATAGTATACTACCTTACACCAGAGTCCTATAGTATACTACCTTACACCAGAGTCCTATAGTAGACCAGAGTCCTATAGTATACTACCTTACACCAGAGTCCTATAGTAGACCAGAGTCCTATAGTATACTACCTTACACCAGAGTCCTATAGTAGACCAGAGTCCTATAGTAGACCAGAGTCCTATAGTATAGTACCTTACACCAGAGTCCTATAGTAGACCAGAGTCCTATAGTATACTACCTTACACCAGAGTCCTATAGTAGACCAGAGTCCTATAGTATACTACCTTAGACCAGAGTCCTATAGTAGACCAGAGTCCTATAGTAGGCCAGAGTCCTATAGTATACTACCTTACACCAGAGTCCTATAGTAGGCCAGAGTCCTATAGTATACTACCTTAGACCAGAGTCCTATAGTAGACCAGAGTCCTATAGTATACTACCTTACACCAGAGTCCTATAGTAGGCCAGAGTCCTATAGTATACTACCTTAGACCATGGTCCTATAGTATACTATCTTAGACCAGAGTCCTATAGTAGACCAGAGTCCTATAGTATACTACCTTAGACCAGAGTCCTATAGTAGGCCAGAGTCCTATAGTATACTACCTTAGACCATGGTCCTATAGTATACTACCTTAGACCAGAGTCCTATAGTAGGCCAGAGTCCTATAGTATACTACCTTAGACCATGGTCCTATAGTATACTATCTTAGACCAGAGTCCTATAGTAGACCAGAGTCCTATAGTATACTACCTTAGACCATGGTCCTATAGTAGACCAGAGTCCTATAGTATACTACCTTACACCAGAGTCCTATAGTAGACCAGAGTCCTATAGTATACTACCTTACACCAGAGTCCTATAGTAGACCAGAGTCCTATAGTATACTACCTTAGACCAGAGTCCTATAGTAGACCAGAGTCCTATAGTAGGCCAGAGTCCTATAGTATACTACCTTACACCAGAGTCCTATAGTAGGCCAGAGTCCTATAGTATACTACCTTAGACCAGAGTCCTATAGTAGACCTGAGTCCTATAGTATACTACCTTACACCAGAGTCCTATAGTAGGCCAGAGTCCTATAGTATACTACCTTAGACCATGGTCCTATAGTATACTATCTTAGACCAGAGTCCTATAGTAGACCAGAGTCCTATAGTATACTACCTTAGACCAGAGTCCTATAGTAGGCCAGAGTCCTATAGTATACTACCTTAGACCATGGTCCTATAGTATACTACCTTAGACCAGAGTCCTATAGTAGGCCAGAGTCCTATAGTATACTACCTTAGACCATGGTCCTATAGTATACTATCTTAGACCAGAGTCCTATAGTAGACCAGAGTCCTATAGTATACTACCTTAGACCATGGTCCTATAGTAGACCAGAGTCCTATAGTATACTACCTTAGACCAGAGTCCTATAGTAGACCAGTGTCCTATAGTATACTACCTTAGACCATGGTCCTATAGTATACTATCTTAGACCAGAGTCCTATAGTAGACCAGAGTCCTATAGTATACTACCTTAGACCAGAGTCGTATAGTATACTACCTTAGACCAGAGTCCTATAGTATACTACCTCAGACCATGGTCCTATAGTAGACCAGAGTCCTATAGTAGACCAGAGTCCTAGAGTATACTACCTTAGACCAGAGTCCTATAGTAGACCAGAGTCCTATAGTAGACCAGAGTCCTATAGTAGACCAGAGTCCTATAGTATACTACCTTAGACCAGAGTCCTATAGTATACTACCTTAGACCAGAGTCCTATAGTAGACCAGTGTCCTATAGTATACTACCTTAGACCAGAGTCCTATAGTAGACCAGAGTCCTATAGTATACTACCTTAGACCAGAACCCTGTAGTATACTACCTTAGACCAGAGTCCTATAGTATACTACCTTAGACCAGAGTCCTATAGTATACTACCTTAGACCAGAGTCCTATAGTAGACCAGAGTCCTATAGTATACCAGAGTCCTATAGTAGACCAGAGTCCTATAGTATACTACCTTAGACCAGAGTCCTATAGTAGACCAGAGTCCTATAGTAGACCAGAGTCCTATAGTATACTACCTTAGACCAGAGTCCTATAGTAGACCAGTGTCCTATAGTATACTACCTTAGACCATGGTCCTATAGTATACTATCTTAGACCAGAGTCCTATAGTATACTACCTTAGACCAGAGTCCTATAGTATACTACCTTAGACCAGAGTCCTATAGTATACTACCTCAGACCATTGTCCTATAGTAGACCAGAGTCCTATAGTAGACCAGAGTCCTAGAGTATACTACCTTAGACCAGAGTCCTATAGTAGACCAGAGTCCTATAGTAGACCAGAGTCCTATAGTAGACCAGAGTCCTATAGTAGACCAGTGTCCTATAGTAGACCAGTGTCCTATAGTAGACCAGAGTCCTATAGTAGACCAGAGTCCTATAGTATACTACCTTAGACCAGAGTCCTATAGTAGACCAGAGTCCTATAGTATACTACCTTAGACCATAGTCCTCTAGTAGACCAGAGTCCTATAGTATACTACCTTAGATCAGAGTCCTATAGTATACTACTGTTATGGGATTTTTATGAATAATGACTAAATTATGTATACATTTAACTTAGAACTATAACTAAACAGAATACTACTATGTTACTGTATGGATGTGTGAATGTTATTATAATCATAAAACTGAATATAATGTGTGTAGTTTTCGTCCAGAATTAGAACAAGGACTTTCTGTTCCTTGTTAGAAACTAATGGAGCTATTTTCAGACTGGCTGGAATGCTGTGTTCCTTACAGGACATTCTGTCTCTACTCAGGGAGGGGAGAGACCTTGGGCTTGTAGTAGATTGTTTAAAAGGTGGCAGACAATGTGAGAAGGCTTGTGAACTATATTGCCATTGTATCTGAGAGGAGGAGAGACATTTATGACGAAATGTGAGGTATATAAACTAATGTACATGGTATTATGGGGAGAGCTCTCGAAAACAAACAATACTGATTAATTATGAGACTGGTCTCTGTCCATTTTATGCAAATAAGTATCTTACAAATTCTTAGAAACGGACAGTGTTTTAATTGAATCGGTTAATGAACATATAGGAAATAAATTCCTCCAACACCTACCTTACACCAGAGTCCTATAGTAGACTACCTTACACCAGAGTCCTATAGTAGACTACCTTACACCAGAGTCCTATAGTATACTACCTTACACCAGAGTCCTATAGTAGGCCAGAGTCCTATAGTATACTACCTTACACCAGAGTCCTATAGTATACTACCTTACACCAGAGTCCTATAGTAGGCCAGAGTCCTATAGTAGACCAGAGTCCTATAGTAGGCCAGAGTCCTATAGTAGACCAGAGTCCTATAGTATACTACCTTACACCAGAGTCCTATAGTAGGCCAGAGTCCTATAGTAGACCAGAGTCCTATAGTATACTACCTTACACCAGAGTCCTATAGTAGACCAGAGTCCTATAGTATACTACCTTACACCAGAGTCCTATAGTAGGCCAGAGTCCTATAGTAGACCAGAGTCCTATAGTATACTACCTTACACCAGAGTCCTATAGTAGACCAGAGTCCTATAGTATACTACCTTACACCAGAGTCCTATAGTAGACCAGAGTCCTATAGTATACTACCTTAGACCAGAGTCCTATAGTAGACCAGAGTCCTATAGTATACTACCTTACACCAGAGTCCTATAGTAGACCAGAGTCCTATAGTATACTACCTTACACCAGAGTCCTATAGTAGACCAGAGTCCTATAGTATACTACCTTACACCAGAGTCCTATAGTAGACCAGAGTCCTATAGTATACTACCTTACACCAGAGTCCTATAGTAGACCAGAGTCCTATAGTATACTACCTTACACCAGAGTCCTATAGTAGACCAGAGTCCTATAGTAGGCCAGAGTCCTATAGTATACTACCTTACACCAGAGTCCTATAGTAGACCAGAGTCCTATAGTAGGCCAGAGTCCTATAGTAGGCCAGAGTCCTATAGTATACTACCTTACACCAGAGTCCTATAGTAGACCAGAGTCCTATAGTATACTACCTTACACCAGAGTCCTATAGTAGACCAGAGTCCTATAGTATACTACCTTACACCAGAGTCCTATAGTAGACCAGAGTCCTATAGTATACTACCTTACACCAGAGTCCTATAGTAGACCAGAGTCCTATAGTAGGCCAGAGTCCTATAGTAGGCCAGAGTCCTATAGTATACTACCTTACACCAGAGTCCTATAGTAGACCAGAGTCCTATAGTAGACCAGAGTCCTATAGTATACTACCTTAGACCAGAGTCCTATAGTAGACCAGAGTCCTATAGTATACTACCTTACACCAGAGTCCTATAGTAGGCCAGAGTCCTATAGTATACTACCTTAGACAGTGGTCCTATAGTATACTACCTTAGACCAGAGTCCTATAGTAGACCAGAGTCCTATAGTAGACCAGAGTCCTATAGTATACTACCTTAGACTAGAGTCCTATAGTAGACCAGTGTCCTATAGTATACTACCTTAGACCATGGTCCTATAGTATACTATCTTAGACCAGAGTCCTATAGTAGACCAGAGTCCTATAGTATACTACCTTAGACCAGAGTCCTATAGTATACTACCTTAGACCATGGTCCTATAGTAGACCAGAGTCCTATAGTATACTACCTTAGACCAGAGTCCTATAGTAGACCAGTGTCCTATAGTATACTACCTTAGACCATGGTCCTATAGTATACTATCTTAGACCAGAGTCCTATAGTAGACCAGAGTCCTATAGTATACTACCTTAGACCAGAGTCCTATAGTATACTACCTTAGACCAGAGTCCTATAGTATACTACCTCAGACCATGGTCCTATAGTAGACCAGAGTCCTAGAGTATACTACCTTAGACCAGAGTCCTATAGTAGACCAGAGTCCTATAGTAGACCAGAGTCCTATAGTATACTACCTTAGACCAGAGTCCTATAGTATACTACCTTAGACCAGAGTCCTATAGTATACTACCTTAGACCAGAGTCCTATAGTAGACCAGAGTCCTATAGTATACTACCTTAGACCAGAGTCCTATAGTAGACCAGAGTCCTATAGTATACTACCTTAGACCAGAACCCTATAGTATACTACCTTAGACCAGAGTCCTATAGTATACTACCTTAGACCAGAGTCCTATAGTATACTACCTTAGACCAGAGTCCTATAGTAGACCAGAGTCCTATAGTATACCAGAGTCCTATAGTAAACCAGAGTCCTATAGTATACTACCTTAGACCAGAGTCCTATAGTAGACCAGAGTCCTATAGTAGACCAGAGTCCTATAGTAGACCAGAGTCCTATAGTATACTACCTTAGACCAGAGTCTTATAGTAGACCATAGTCATATAGTATACTACCTTAGACCAGAGTCCTATAGCAGACCAGAGTCCTATAGTAGACCAGAGTCCTATAGTATACTACCTTAGACCAGAGTCCTATAGTAGACTACCTTAGACCAGAGTCCTATAGTAGACCAGAGTCCTATAGTATACTATCTTAGACCAGAGTCCTATAGAATATTACCTTAGACCAGTCCTATAGTAGACCAGAGTCCTATAGTATACTACCTTAGACCAGAGTCCTATAGTAGACCAGAGTCCTATAGTAGACCAGAGTCCTATAGTATACCAGAGTCCTATAGCAGACCAGAGTCCTATAGCAGACCAGAGTCCTATAGTATACCAGAGTCCTATAGTAGACCAGAGTCCTATAGCAGACCAGAGTCCTATAGCAGACCAGAGTCCTATAGTATACCAGAGTCCTATAGTAGACCAGAGTCCTATAGCAGACCAGTGTCCTATAGTAGACCAGAGTCCTATAGTAGACCAGAGTCCTATAGTAGACCAGAGTCCTATAGTATACTACCTTAGACCAGAGTCCTATAGTAGACCAGAGTCCTATAGTAGACCAGTGTCCTATAGTAGACCAGAGTCCTATAGTAGACCAGAGTCCTATAGTAGACCAGTGTCCTATAGTATACTACCTTAGACCATGGTCCTATAGTATACTATCTTAGACCAGAGTCCTATAGTAGACCAGAGTCCTATAGTATACTACCTTAGACCAGAGTCCTATAGTATACTACCTTAGACCATGGTCCTATAGTAGACCAGAGTCCTATAGTATACTACCTTAGACCAGAGTCCTATAGTAGACCAGTGTCCTATAGTATACTACCTTAGACCATGGTCCTATAGTATACTATCTTAGACCAGAGTCCTATAGTAGACCAGAGTCCTATAGTATACTACCTTAGACCAGAGTCCTATAGTATACTACCTTAGACCAGAGTCCTATAGTATACTACCTCAGACCATGGTCCTATAGTAGACCAGAGTCCTATAGTAGACCAGAGTCCTAGAGTATACTACCTTAGACCAGAGTCCTATAGTAGACCAGAGTCCTATAGTAGACCAGAGTCCTATAGTATACTACCTTAGACCAGAGTCCTATAGTATACTACCTTAGACCAGAGTCCTATAGTATACTACCTTAGACCAGAGTCCTATAGTAGACCAGAGTCCTATAGTATACTACCTTAGACCAGAGTCCTATAGTATACTACCTTAGACCAGAGTCCTATAGTATACTACCTCAGACCATGGTCCTATAGTAGACCAGAGTCCTATAGTAGACCAGAGTCCTAGAGTATACTACCTTAGACCAGAGTCCTATAGTAGACCAGAGTCCTATAGTAGACCAGAGTCCTATAGTATACTACCTTAGACCAGAACCCTATAGTATACTACCTTAGACCAGAGTCCTATAGTATACTACCTTAGACCAGAGTCCTATAGTATACTACCTTAGACCAGAGTCCTATAGTAGACCAGAGTCCTATAGTATACCAGAGTCCTATAGTAAACCAGAGTCCTATAGTATACTACCTTAGACCAGAGTCCTATAGTAGACCAGAGTCCTATAGTAGACCAGAGTCCTATAGTAGACCAGAGTCCTATAGTAGACCAGTGTCCTATAGTATACTACCTTAGACCATGGTCCTATAGTATACTATCTTAGACCAGAGTCCTATAGTAGACCAGAGTCCTATAGTATACTACCTTAGACCAGAGTCCTATAGTATACTACCTTAGACCATGGTCCTATAGTAGACCAGAGTCCTATAGTATACTACCTTAGACCAGAGTCCTATAGTAGACCAGTGTCCTATAGTATACTACCTTAGACCATGGTCCTATAGTATACTATCTTAGACCAGAGTCCTATAGTAGACCAGAGTCCTATAGTATACTACCTCAGACCAGAGTCCTATAGTATACTACCTTAGACCAGAGTCCTATAGTATACTACCTCAGACCATGGTCCTATAGTAGACCAGAGTCCTATAGTAGACCAGAGTCCTAGAGTATACTACCTTAGACCAGAGTCCTATAGTAGACCAGAGTCCTATAGTAGACCAGAGTCCTATAGTATACTACCTTAGACCAGAGTCCTATAGTATACTACCTTAGACCAGAGTCCTATAGTATACTACCTTAGACCAGAGTCCTATAGTAGACCAGAGTCCTATAGTATACTACCTTAGACCAGAGTCCTATAGTAGACCAGAGTCCTATAGTATACTACCTTAGACCAGAACCCTATAGTATACTACCTTAGACCAGAGTCCTATAGTATACTACCTTAGACCAGAGTCCTATAGTATACTACCTTAGACCAGAGTCCTATTGTAGACCAGAGTCCTATAGTATACCAGAGTCCTATAGTAAACCAGAGTCCTATAGTATACTACCTTAGACCAGAGTCCTATAGTAGACCAGAGTCCTATAGTAGACCAGAGTCCTATAGTAGACCAGAGTCCTATAGTAGACCAGAGTCCTATAGTATACTACCTTAGACCAGAGTCTTATAGTAGACCATAGTCATATAGTATACTACCTTAGACCAGAGTCCTATAGCAGACCAGAGTCCTATAGTAGACCAGAGTCCTATAGTATACTACCTTACACCAGAGTCCTATAGTAGACTACCTTAGACCAGAGTCCTATAGTAGACCAGAGTCCTATAGTATACTATCTTAGACCAGAGTCCTATAGAATATTACCTTAGACCAGTCCTATAGTAGACCAGAGTCCTATAGTATACTACCTTAGACCAGAGTCCTATAGTAGACCAGAGTCCTATAGTAGACCAGAGTCCTATAGTAGACCAGAGTCCTATAGTATACCAGAGTCCTATAGCAGACCAGAGTCCTATAGCAGACCAGAGTCCTATAGTATACCAGAGTCCTATAGTAGACCAGAGTCCTATAGTAGACCAGTGTCCTATAGTAGACCAGAGTCCTATAGTAGACCAGAGTCCTATAGTAGACCAGAGTCCTATAGTATACTACCTTAGACTAGAGTCCTATAGTAGACCAGAGTCCTATAGTATACTACCTTAGACCAGAGTCCTATAGTAGACTACCTTAGACCAGAGTCCTATAGTAGACCAGAGTCCTATAGTATACTATCTTAGACCAGAGTCCTATAGAATATTACCTTAGACCAGTCCTATAGTAGACCAGAGTCCTATAGTATACTACCTTAGACCAGAGTCCTATAGTAGACCAGAGTCCTATAGTAGACCAGAGTCCTATAGTATACCAGAGTCCTATAGCAGACCAGAGTCCTATAGCAGACCAGAGTCCTATAGTATACCAGAGTCCTATAGTAGACCAGAGTCCTATAGCAGACCAGAGTCCTATAGCAGACCAGAGTCCTATAGTATACCAGAGTCCTATAGTAGACCAGAGTCCTATAGCAGACCAGTGTCCTATAGTAGACCAGAGTCCTATAGTAGACCAGAGTCCTATAGTAGACCAGAGTCCTATAGTATACTACCTTAGACCAGAGTCCTATAGTAGACCAGAGTCCTATAGTAGACCAGTGTCCTATAGTAGACCAGAGTCCTATAGTAGACCAGAGTCCTATAGTAGACCAGTGTCCTATAGTATACTACCTTAGACCATGGTCCTATAGTATACTATCTTAGACCAGAGTCCTATAGTAGACCAGAGTCCTATAGTATACTACCTTAGACCAGAGTCCTATAGTATACTACCTTAGACCATGGTCCTATAGTAGACCAGAGTCCTATAGTATACTACCTTAGACCAGAGTCCTATAGTAGACCAGTGTCCTATAGTATACTACCTTAGACCATGGTCCTATAGTATACTATCTTAGACCAGAGTCCTATAGTAGACCAGAGTCCTATAGTATACTACCTTAGACCAGAGTCCTATAGTATACTACCTTAGACCAGAGTCCTATAGTATACTACCTCAGACCATGGTCCTATAGTAGACCAGAGTCCTATAGTAGACCAGAGTCCTAGAGTATACTACCTTAGACCAGAGTCCTATAGTAGACCAGAGTCCTATAGTAGACCAGAGTCCTATAGTATACTACCTTAGACCAGAGTCCTATAGTATACTACCTTAGACCAGAGTCCTATAGTATACTACCTTAGACCAGAGTCCTATAGTAGACCAGAGTCCTATAGTATACTACCTTAGACCAGAGTCCTATAGTATACTACCTTAGACCAGAGTCCTATAGTATACTACCTCAGACCATGGTCCTATAGTAGACCAGAGTCCTATAGTAGACCAGAGTCCTAGAGTATACTACCTTAGACCAGAGTCCTATAGTAGACCAGAGTCCTATAGTAGACCAGAGTCCTATAGTATACTACCTTAGACCAGAACCCTATAGTATACTACCTTAGACCAGAGTCCTATAGTATACTACCTTAGACCAGAGTCCTATAGTATACTACCTTAGACCAGAGTCCTATAGTAGACCAGAGTCCTATAGTATACCAGAGTCCTATAGTAAACCAGAGTCCTATAGTATACTACCTTAGACCAGAGTCCTATAGTAGACCAGAGTCCTATAGTAGACCAGAGTCCTATAGTAGACCAGAGTCCTATAGTAGACCAGTGTCCTATAGTATACTACCTTAGACCATGGTCCTATAGTATACTATCTTAGACCAGAGTCCTATAGTAGACCAGAGTCCTATAGTATACTACCTTAGACCAGAGTCCTATAGTATACTACCTTAGACCATGGTCCTATAGTAGACCAGAGTCCTATAGTATACTACCTTAGACCAGAGTCCTATAGTAGACCAGTGTCCTATAGTATACTACCTTAGACCATGGTCCTATAGTATACTATCTTAGACCAGAGTCCTATAGTAGACCAGAGTCCTATAGTATACTACCTCAGACCAGAGTCCTATAGTATACTACCTTAGACCAGAGTCCTATAGTATACTACCTCAGACCATGGTCCTATAGTAGACCAGAGTCCTATAGTAGACCAGAGTCCTAGAGTATACTACCTTAGACCAGAGTCCTATAGTAGACCAGAGTCCTATAGTAGACCAGAGTCCTATAGTATACTACCTTAGACCAGAGTCCTATAGTATACTACCTTAGACCAGAGTCCTATAGTATACTACCTTAGACCAGAGTCCTATAGTAGACCAGAGTCCTATAGTATACTACCTTAGACCAGAGTCCTATAGTAGACCAGAGTCCTATAGTATACTACCTTAGACCAGAACCCTATAGTATACTACCTTAGACCAGAGTCCTATAGTATACTACCTTAGACCAGAGTCCTATAGTATACTACCTTAGACCAGAGTCCTATTGTAGACCAGAGTCCTATAGTATACCAGAGTCCTATAGTAAACCAGAGTCCTATAGTATACTACCTTAGACCAGAGTCCTATAGTAGACCAGAGTCCTATAGTAGACCAGAGTCCTATAGTAGACCAGAGTCCTATAGTAGACCAGAGTCCTATAGTATACTACCTTAGACCAGAGTCTTATAGTAGACCATAGTCATATAGTATACTACCTTAGACCAGAGTCCTATAGCAGACCAGAGTCCTATAGTAGACCAGAGTCCTATAGTATACTACCTTACACCAGAGTCCTATAGTAGACTACCTTAGACCAGAGTCCTATAGTAGACCAGAGTCCTATAGTATACTATCTTAGACCAGAGTCCTATAGAATATTACCTTAGACCAGTCCTATAGTAGACCAGAGTCCTATAGTATACTACCTTAGACCAGAGTCCTATAGTAGACCAGAGTCCTATAGTAGACCAGAGTCCTATAGTAGACCAGAGTCCTATAGTATACCAGAGTCCTATAGCAGACCAGAGTCCTATAGCAGACCAGAGTCCTATAGTATACCAGAGTCCTATAGTAGACCAGAGTCCTATAGTAGACCAGTGTCCTATAGTAGACCAGAGTCCTATAGTAGACCAGAGTCCTATAGTAGACCAGAGTCCTATAGTATACTACCTTAGACTAGAGTCCTATAGTAGACCAGAGTCCTATAGTATACTACCTCAGACCAGAGTCCTATAGTAGACCAGAGTCCTATAGTATACTACCTTAGACCAGAGTCCTATAGTAGACCAGAGTCCTATAGTATACTACCTCAGACCAGAGTTGTCACACCCTGGTCGAAGTATTTTGTGTTTATCTTTAGTTATTTGGTCAGGCCAGGGTGTGGCATGGGTTTTTGTAGGTGGTGTGTATGTATGGGGATTGTAGCTAGTGGGGTGTTCTAGCTAAGTCTATGGCTGTCTGAAGTGGTTCTCAATCAGAGGCAGGTGTTTATCGTTGTCTCTGATTGGGAACCATATTTAGGCAGCCATATTCTTTGAGTTTGTCGTGGGTGATTGTCCTTAGTGTCCTGATGTCATTGTTCTGTGTTAGGTTACACAAGTATAGGCTGTTTCGGTTTTCGTTAAGTTTATTGTTTTGATAGTGTTTGTGTTCAGTGTGTTACTTCATTAAACATGGATTGCAATAGACACGCCGCATTTTGGTCCGACTCTCCTTCTCACCAAGAAAACCGTTACAGAATCACCCACCACAAAGGGACCAAGCAGCGTGTCAACAGGCAAGAACAGCCCAAAGTGGAGTACAGTATGGACTATACTTCTTGGGAGGAGATAGACAGGTGGGCGGTCGACCCAGGGAGAGTGCCGGAGCCCGCCTGGGATTCGATGGAGCAGTGCGCGGAAGGATATAGGAGAATGGAGTTTGCGAAGCAAGCAAGGCGGCGCGGACGGAGGCCCCATAGTCAGCCCCAAAAATTTCTGGGGGGGGGGCTCAGGGAGAGTGTGGCAGAGTCAGGAGCCAGACCTGAGCCAACTCTCCCTGTTTATCGTGAGGAGCCAAGGAGGAGACCAGAACCAGAGCCGGTGTTGGAGGTGAGCGAAACAGAGACTGTGAAGGAGTTAATGGGGAAATTGGAGGAGAGAGAAATGAGGGAGTTGCTGTGTTGGTGCATTTTGCATAGAATTCGCCTGACGGAACGTGTCAGGGATTTGATGGCACCTGGGTTAGCGCTCCATACTCGTCCTGAGGTCCGTTTTAGTCGGCTGGTGAAGTTGGTTCCAGTCTCACGCATCAGGCCTCCTGTGCCCATCCCTAGCCTTGCACGTCCTGTGCCAGCACTACGCATCAGGCCTACAGTGCGCCTCGCCTGTTCAGCGCAGCCAGAGCCTCTCTCCTCTCATGCGCTATCGGAGTCTTCCGCCTGTTCAGCGCAGCCAGAGCCTTTCTCCTCTCCTGCGCTGTCGGAGTCTCCCGCCTGTTCAGCGCAGCCAGAGCCTTTCTCCTCTCCTGCGCTGCCGGAGTCTCCCGCCTGTTCAGCGCAGCCAGAGCCTCTCTTCTCTACTGCGCTATCGGAGTCTCCCGACTGTTCAGCGCAGCCAGAGCCTTTCTACTCTCCTGCGCTGTCGGAGTCTCCCGCCTGTTCAGCGCAGCCAGAGCCTTTCTGCTCTCCTGCGCTGCCGGAATCTCCCGCCTGTTCAGCGCAGCCGGAGCCTCTCTCCTCTCCTGCGCTGCCGGAGTCTCCCGCCTGTTCAGCGCAGCCAGAACTGCCAGTCTGCATGAAGCAGCCCGAGCTGCCAGTCTGCAATGAGCTGCCAGTCTGCAAGGAGCTGCCAGCCTGCAAGGAGCTGTCAGTCTGCATGGAGCAGCCTGAGCTGTCAGTCTGCATGGAGCAGCCTGAGCTGTCAGTCTACATGAAGCAGCCAGAGCTGCCAGTCTGCAAGGAGCTGCCAGTCTGCAAGGAGCTGCCAGTCTGCAAGGAGCTGCCAGTCTGCAAGGAGCTGCCAGCCTGCAAGGAGCTGTCAGTCCGCATGGAGCAGCCTGAGCTGTCAGTCTGCATGGAGCAGCCTGAGCTGTCAGTCTGCATGAAGCAGCCCGAGCTGTCAGTTTGCAAGGAGCTGCCAGTCTGCAAGGAGCTGCCAGTCTGCAAGGAGCTGCCAGTCTGCAAGGAGCTGCCAGCCTGCAAGGAGCTGTCAGTCTGCATGGAGCTGCCAGTCTGCAAGGAGCCGCCAGAGCTGCCTGTCTGCAGGATGCCGCTAAAGCTGCCAGTCTGCAAGGAGCCGCCAGAGCTGCCAGTCTGCAAGGAGCCGCCAGAGCTGCCAGTTAGCATGGAGCAGCCAGGGCCGCCAGTCAGTATGGAGCAGCCAGGGCCGCCAGTCAGCATGGAGCAGCCAGGGCCGCCAGTCAGCATGGAGCAGCCAGTCAGCATGGAGCAGCCAGTCAGCATGGAGCAGCCAGAGCAGCCAGTCAGCATGGAGCAGCCAGAGCAGCCAGTCAGCATGGAGCAGCCAGAGCCGCCAGTCAGCATGGAGCAGCCAGTCAGCATGGAGCAGCCAGAGCTGCCAGTCAGCATGGAGCTGCCAGTCAGCATGGAGCAGCCAGAGCTGCCAGTCAGCATGGAGCAGCCAGTCATCATGGAGCAGCCAGTCAGCATGGAGCAGCCAGAGCTGCCAGTCGACCAGACTCTCCCAGATCTGCCAGTCGACCAGACTCTCCCAGATCTGCCAGTCGACCAGACTCTCCCAGATCTGCCAGTCGACCAGACTCTCCCAGATCTGCCAGTCGATCAGACTCTTCCAGATCTGCCAGTCGACCAGACTCTTCCAGATCTGCCAGTCGACCAGACTCTTCCAGATCTGCCAGTCGACCAGACTTTTCCAGATCTGCCAGTCGACCAGACTCTTCCAGATCTGCCAGCCGGCCAGGATCTGGTAGATTCATCAACCTGCCTGAGCTTCCCCTCAGTCCCGAGCTGCCTCAGTCCCGAGCTGCCCCTCAGTCCCGAGCTGCTCCTCAGTCCAGTGGGGTTCTGGGTGAGGACTACTAGGCCATGGTCGGCGGCGAGGGTGGACTATCCAGGGACGCGAGGAGAGGGGACTAAGACATTGATTGAGTGGGGTCCACATCCCGCGCCGGAGCCGCCACCATGGACAGACGCCCACCCGGACCCTCCCTATTGTTTTGAGGTGCGTTCGGGAGTCCGCACCTTAGGGGGGGGGGGGTTCTGTCACACCCTGGTCGAAGTATTTTGTGTTTATCTTTAGTTATTTGGTCAGGCCAGGGTGTGGCATGGGTTTTTGTAGGTGGTGTGTATGTATGGGGATTGTAGCTAGTGGGGTGTTCTAGCTAAGTCTATGGCTGTCTGAAGTGGTTCTCAATCAGAGGCAGGTGTTTATCGTTGTCTCTGATTGGGAACCATATTTAGGCAGCCATATTCTTTGAGTTTGTCGTGGGTGATTGTCCTTAGTGTCCTGATGTCATTGTTCTGTGTTAGGTTACACAAGTATAGGCTGTTTCGGTTTTCGTTAAGTTTATTGTTTTGATAGTGTTTGTGTTTAGTGTGTTACTTCATTAAACATGGATTGCAATAGACACGCCGCATTTTGGTCCGACTCTCCTTCTCACCAAGAAAACCGTTACAAGAGTCCTATAGCAGACCAGAGTCCTATAGTATACTACCTTAGACCAGAGTCCTATAGTAGACCAGAGTCCTATAGTAGGCCAGAGTCCTATAGTATACTACCTTAGACCAGAGTCCTATAGTAGACCAGAGTCCTATAGTAGACCAGAGTCCTATAGTAGACCAGAGTCCTATAGTATACTACCTTAGACCAGAGTCCTATAGTATACTACCTTAGACCAGTGTCCTATAGTAGACCAGAGTCCTATAGTAGACCAGAGTCCTATAGTATACTACCTTAGACCAGAGTCCTATAGTAGACCAGAGTCCTATAGTAGACCAGAGTCCTATAGTATACTACCTTAGACCAGAGTCCTATAGTAGACCAGAGTCCTATAGTAGACCAGAGTCCTATAGTAGACCAGAGTCCTATAGTAGACCAGAGTCCTATAGTATACTACCTTAGACCAGAGTCCTATAGTAGACCAGAGTCCTATAGTAGACCAGAGTCCTATAGTAGACCAGAGTCCTATAGTAGACCAGAGTCCTATAGTAGACCAGAGTCCTATAGTATACTACCTTAGACCAGAGTCCTATAGTATACTACCTTAGACCAGTGTCCTATAGTAGACCAGAGTCCTATAGTAGACCAGAGTCCTATAGTATACTACCTTAGACCAGAGTCCTATAGTAGACCAGAGTCCTATAGTAGACCAGAGTCCTATAGTAGACCAGAGTCCTATAGTATACTACCTTAGACCAGAGTCCTATAGTATACTACCTTAGACCAGTGTCCTACCAGAGTCCTATAGTAGACCAGAGTCCTATAGTATACTACCTTAGACCAGAGTCCTATAGTAGACCAGAGTCCTATAGTAGACCAGAGTCCTATAGTAGACCAGAGTCCTATAGTAGACCAGAGTCCTATAGTAGACCAGAGTCCTATAGTATACTACCTTAGACCAGAGTCCTATAGTAGACCAGAGTCCTATAGTAGACCAGAGTCCTATAGTAGACCAGAGTCCTATAGTATACTACCTTAGACCAGAGTCCTATAGCAGACCAGAGTCCTATAGTAGACAAGAGTCCTATAGTATACTTCCTTAGACTAGAGTCCTATAGGAGACCAGTCCTATAGTAGACCAGAGTCCTATAGTATACTACCTTAGACCAGAGTCCATCAGTCTGAAGGGAAAGAGGGGAGTCTCCAGAATGAGAAACCGTGAAATCTTGTTGGACTGTGACCAATCTCTTTCGCTCCCTCTTTCACTGTGTTTGTCACAGGAGGTTTGTGGCACCTTAATTGGGGAGAACGGGCTTGTGGTAACGGCTGGAGCAGAACTAGCGGAATGGTATCAAATACAAATATATGCTTTCCAGTTTTTGATGCCAGTCCATTTGCTTCTTTCCAGCCATTATGAGCTGTCCTCCCCTCAGCAGCCTCAAGTTGTGTGTGTGTGTGTGTGTGTGTGTGTGTTCTCAGTAGAAACCCATTTTAGGTCCCCATGAGGATATTAGAACTGTCTTGTGAACACTGGACATAGATTACCAATGACAAATAGCATCTTGATTTATCAAAGAAGTAGCTGAAACACGAAACGTGTTGTGATTACGTGCACACACACGCTCACACAGAACATATCATTTGGGACTGATCAGAGAACGTGATAGAATTTGTAGAATGCTCCCAGCATTCCTCTGGGGCTGAGGTCAAATCAGAGAGGAGTCTGACCCTGAGTCATCTGGGACTGCAGAGCTCCTGTTTCAGCACCATGGACAGTACCCATATGCAATATCTTTCTCTCCCGTCTTTCACTACCTCTGTCTAATCATGTCTTTTTCTCTCTCTTTCTGTCTCTCACCCACTCTCTCTCTCTCTCTGTCTCTCTCTCTCTCTCTTTCTCTATCTCGCTCTCTCTTTCTCTCTGTCATCCTCTTTCTCTCTCTCTCTTTATCTCACTCTCTTTCTCTCTCTCTGTCTCGCTCTCTCTTTATCTCACTCTGTATCTCGCTCTCTCTTTATCTCACTCTCTCTTTCTCTCACTCTCTCTCTTTATCTCACTCTCTTTCTCTCACTCTCTTTATCTCACTCTCTTTCTCTCTCTCTCTCTCGCTCTCTGTCTCTCACCCGCTCTGTCTCTCACCCGCTCTGTCTCTCTCTCGCTCTGTCTCTCTCTCGCTCTCTCGCTCTCTTCCTCTGCCCAGTCCCATCAGTAGTGATCAGTATGCATAGTGAATGATATCCTGTGAAGCCCGATAATGTGCTTTTTATGAATTATCATGTTGTGCCTCATCTTCTAACCCAGGAGTGTGAAAATGTATTCTCTACTGAGTTTGTGTGTGTGTGGGGTGGGGTAGAATTAGGGTTAGGGGTTGGTGGTTAGGTTTAGGTTCAGGGTTAGGGTTAGGTTTAGGTTTATGGTTAGGTTTAGGTTTAGGAGTTAGAGAAAACAGGATTTTGAATGGAAATTAATTTTAGGTCCCCATGAGGACAGAGGAACAAAACGTATGTGTATTTTCTACGAACTTTCTTGTACACACTGGACATAGATTACCAATGACAAATAGCATCTTGATTTATCCGTGCGGTGGAATGGAATAGACAGTGTTCTGTTATGTAACAGACGGGTTGAGAACAGAATGTGTAGAAAGCTCCCAGCGTTCCATCAGAGAGGAATCTGAAGGGATCAACAGAATGTGTAGAAAGCTCCCAGCGTTCCATCAGAGAGGAATCTGTTGATACCTTCAGATTCCTCTCTGATTGAGCCTCAGCCCCAGAGGAATGCTGGGAGATTGATATTTCCTTATAGTGTTGGAATGATGGTATATGTAGGAGGAGTGGTACTGTTCTAACCCAATGTAATGTCACACACAGTGGTGAGACTGAGTCCACCTTCCCCTCCCCTTGACCTTTACAATCTAATACCCTCTGAACACTTTGATTAGAACCACACACACACACACACACACACACACACACACACACACACACACACACACACACACACACACACACACACACACACAGGCGTAAATGTCAGTTGGCATTTCATAGCCGATCATTAAGAGTATCTCTACCGCTCCGGCTGTCTCTAGACAGTTGAAAACAGCAGGTCTGGGACAGGTTGCACGTCCGGTGAACAGGTCAGGATTCCATAGCCGCAGGCAGAACAGTTGAAACTGGAGCAGCAGCACGGCCAGGTGGACTGGGGACAGCAAGGAGTAATCATGCCAGGTAGTCCTGAGGCATGGTCCTAGGGCTCAGGTCCTCCGAGAGAAAGAGAGAATTAGAGAGAGCATACTTAAATTCACACAGGACACCGGATAAGACAGGAGAAGTGCTCCAGATATAACAAACCCTAGCCCCCCGACACATAAACTACTGCAGCATAAATAGAATATGCACTAATGCATATATGCATAATATGCATAATGCACTAATGCTCCTCTCCTCTGTTTTCATCAACAAAACTAAAACAAACACTCTGTGCGCTGTTTCCGTGGCGCTGTTTCCGTGGCGCTGTTTCCGTGGTGCTGTTTCCGTGGCGCTGTTTCCGTGGCGCTGTTTCCCCTAATGCGGATTCCAACTGTTGAGTAGAGTTAGGTTGGAAAGACTCCTGAGGGAAGGTTTATATATCGCTGTTATTCCTGGGTACTTTCCTCAGTTCTACCTGACGACTGGAAGACGATTCAAACTCTGTATGTCCTCTCTGTGTGAGTTCACTGAACACAGTCGATAGTGTGTGTGTGTGGGAGTTTGTGTGTGTGTGTGTGCGTGAGGGGGGGGGGGGGGGTGCTTGTATGAGTTCACTGAACACAGTCGAGTCAGATGGATACAGCATGATGGACACATTTACCTGGCCACTGTTAGACTACTGTGTGTGTGTGTGTGAGTTCACTGAACACAGTCTGAGTCAGATGGATGGCCACTGTTAGACTGCTGTGTGTGTGTGTGTGAGTTCACTGAACACAGTCTGAGTCAGATGGATGGCCACTGTTAGACTGCTGTGTGTGTGTGTGCTGTTTGAGAGACAGAGTTGTAAATTACTGAAAGAGCAAGTGAAGCAAGACCTAAAGCAACACATCATATTACAGTTATTAACTTCAGAACCTTGATGTCATTTTTCAAAACTCGACACAAAACTCATAACCAATGATCAAAATGCAAATTTTTCAAAACTCTGACACTTTTTCCAATGGCTTGGATACAATACACATAAAGCTAAGATCATTTGTTAATTGAACTAAAATCACCTGTTCAAAATGGCACAACTTAACATCACAGTATTACCATTTCAAAATGGCACAACTTAACATCACAGTATTACCATTTCAAAATGGCACAACTTAACATCACAGTATTACCATTTCAAAATGGCACAACTTAACATCACAGTATTACCATTTCAAAATGGCACAACTTAACATCACAGTATTACCATTTCAAAATGACACAACTTAACATCACAGTATTACCATTTCAAAATGACACAACTTAACATCACAGTATTACCATTTCAAAATGACACAACTTAACATCACAGTATTACCATTTCAAAATGACACAACTTAACATCACAGTATTACCATTTCAAAATGACACAACTTAACATCACAGTATTACCATTTCAAAATGACACAACTTAACATCACAGTATTACCATTTCAAAATGACACAACTTAACATCACAGTATTACCATTTCAAAATGAAAATCACACATTACATCTGAGATGACTGTCTAGTCATTTCATTACAATGATCTAACTATCAACTGATACAACTGATCAGAGGGATATTTAACTGTTGCATTACTCTTAATGCATCGTTTTATTGATAAGGAAACTGACAAACAATATTCCATGTTTAGTTTTAGTTTCGTGAAAGTTTCAGGATAACGAGATCCATTAACACCAATTACTGTGGACCATGAACCAACTGGACTACATTATCTATGGGATGTAATATTACATCATCACTCTTTATCAGACACTGTTTCCATGGTCCCATGTACCAACTGGACTACATTATCTATGGGATGTAATATTACATCATCATTCTTTATCAGACACTGTTTCCATGGTCCCATGAACCAACTGGACTACATTATCTATGGGATGTAATATTACATCATCATTCTTTATCAGACACTGTTTCCATGGTCCCATGAACCAACTGGACTACATTATCTATGGGATGTAATATTACATCATCACTCTTTATCAGACACTGTTTCTATGGTCCCATGAACCAACTGGACTACATTATCTATGGGATGTAATATTACATCATCACTCTTTATCAGACACTGTTTCTATGGTCCCATGAACCAACTGGACTACATTATCTATGGGATGTAATATTACATCATCATTCTTTATCAGACACTGTTTCTATGGTCCCATGAACCAACTGGACTACATTATCTATGGGATGTAATATTACATCATCACTCTTTATCAGACACTGTTTCTATGGTCCCATGAACCAACTGGACTACATTATCTATGGGATGTAATATTACATCATCATTCTTTATCAGACACTGTTTCTATGGTCCCATGAACCAACTGGACTACATTATCTATGGGATGTAATATTACATCATCATTCTTTATCAGACACTGTTTCTATGGTCCCATGTACCACTGTTTCAGACCATGTTTTCAGATTTGACATGACTGTACACTCACCGGCCACTTTATTAGGTACACCTATCTAGTACTGGGTAGGACCCCTTTTGCCTCCACAACAGCCTGACTTATTCACAGTGTTGTACGTTAAGAGATGCCCTTCTGCACACCACTGTTTTAAACAGCTGTTATTTGAGTATTTGTGGCCTTTCTGTCAGCTTGAATGAGTCTGGACATTCTCCTCTGACCTCTCTCATTAACAAGGTGGTTTTGCCCACAGAACTGCCGCTCACTCAATGTGTTTTGTTTATCGCACCATTCTCTGTAAACTCTAGAGACTGTAGGGCATAAAAATCCCAAGAGGGCAGCTGTTCCTGAGATGCTGGAATCACCATGTGTGGCATCAACAATCATACCAGGGTCAAAGTTGCTTAGATTACTCATCTTGCCTGTTCTAACGTTTGGTCGAACAACATCTAAAGCTCTCTACTCTATATACTCTATATATTGAGTTGCAGGCAGCCACATGATTCGCTGTTCGAATGTAACCTTCCTTGATGAGCTAAATCAGGTCTGTAGAGCTGATGGCGCGACCTATGTCATTGTGTGGGATAATGTCAGGTTCCACCATGCTCAAATGGAGCAAGCATGGTTTCAGGCCCAACCACAATTTACCACC
The DNA here is from genome assembly GCF_057628025.1 of Oncorhynchus mykiss. Lineage (NCBI taxonomy): Eukaryota > Metazoa > Chordata > Actinopteri > Salmoniformes > Salmonidae > Oncorhynchus > Oncorhynchus mykiss. The sequence goes on from NC_143034.1 coordinate 14,315,567, forward strand.
CTGTACTTACCCCTGTACTCTCCTTTCTTAAAACCCGATTGAGGAATTTTTCTCCACATGGAGGTGGAAGGTATATGACAGGCGCCTCACAAACAAGCCACCCTTCTCCAGGCCATGGATGACGCATGCAATGACATCACGGCAGACCAGTGTCAGGCCTGGATTCACCATGCAATTACATCAAGGCAGGCCAGTGTCAGGCCTGGATTCACCATGCAATGACATCACGGCAGACCAGTGTCAGGCCTGGATTCACCATGCAATGACATCACAGTAGACCAGTGTCAGACCTGGATTCACCATGCAATGACATCACGGCAGACCATGGATGAAGATTCTTCCCAAGATGTTCGGCGAATGAAAACCTCTATTGTGATGTGGATGAGAACCTGTGGCCAAATCCACAAGACAGGGTTGAGGGAAATATAGAAGTACAGCAATCAACCATTGTTTTGCTTTTTACAGTAAACCAGGCGAGGAACACTGCAGTTGATGTTTTACAGTAAGACAGGTGAGGAACACTGCAGTGATGTTTTACAGTAAGACAGATGAGGAACACTGCAGTTGATGTTTTACAGTAAGACAGGTGAGGAACACTGCAGTTGATGTTTTACAGTAAGACAGGTGAGGAACACTGCAGTGATGTTTTACAGTAAGACAGATGAGGAACACTGCAGTTGATGTTTTACAGTAAGACAGATGAGGAACACTGCAGTGATGTTTTACAGTAAGACAGGTGAGGAACACTGCAGTGATGTTTTACAGTAAGACAGGTGAGGAACACTGCAGTGATGTTTTACAGTAAGACAGGTGAGGAACACTGCAGTTGATGTTTTACAGTAAGACAGGTGAGGAACACTGCAGTGATGTTTTACAGTAAGACAGGTGAGGAACACTGCAGTGATGTTTTACAGTAAGACAGGTGAGGAACACTGCAGTTGATGTTTTACAGTAAGACAGGTGAGGAACACTGCAGTGATGTTTTACAGTAAGACAGGTGAGGAACACTGCAGTGATGTTTTACAGTAAGACAGGTGAGGAACACTGCAGTTGATGTTTTACTGTAGTTCCTGTCTTTTTTTTAAGCTAATTATTTTTGCTTTGATTCAAAGAAACCTTTGTTGTGATTTTATTGTATTTCATCAATAAATGTCAGATTTTGTTCAATGATTCCACTGTGTCTGTAGTATTCTCTCTACTAGTCCTTTTACAGTGATGTATTTACATGTAGTAGCATAATGAAACACGTATCACATATTTTGTACTACAATATTTAATGATTGTACAATCAACTTCACCGTGAAACTATTGGTATCTTGTGTGTGGCTGATCTAAATGAATGTTCCTGTGGTATTTCATGATAAAGTGATGATGAGTTATTTGAACCAATGATTCTGCAAGTGCAAGGTTTCTTTAAAGATATGAATGCACAACACAAGGTTTTGAACATTGGACAGCCTGTTGTTAGAAGTGATGACCGTTTTGAGTTTTGTGTCTAGAGTTTTGAAACATGACCACAAGGTTCTGAAATTAGTGCCAAAGTGATTGTAAAAAACTGTAAGATGGGCTTCTTTGAGTTTAGATTTTAAAAAGTTGATTGTGTGTGTTTAAAAAGTTGTTTATGTCTGTTTGTGTGTGCATGTGTGTGTGCGTTTGTCCGAGGTGGACAACCTGCATTTGGCACAACAGTAATGCTGGAGGCTAAAAGCAGCCCTCGCAGTGCAGAAACCCCCGCAGAGCATCAGGGGTGTCCATTCAAATAGCCTGTAGGACCCCGGGCAAAGTGGCCAGAGACATGCCTTTAGAGTCTAATTATACATACTGCCAACAGGTTCAGAGAGTGAGAGAAAGAGATAGGGAGGGAGGGAAAGAGGTGGGGGGAGGGAGAGCAAGATCAGGGAGGGAGATAGAGGAAGGGAGAAATGAGAGAAAGGAGGGAGGGAGGAGAGAGATGTGGGGGGAGGGAGATAGAGGAAGGGAGAAATGAGAGAAATAAGGGAGGGAGGAGAGAGATGTGGGGGGAGGGAGATAGAGGAAGGGAGAAATGAGAGAAAGGAGGGAGAGCAAGATCAGGGAGGGAGATAGAGGAAGGGAGAAATGAGAGAAAGGAGGGAGGGAGGAGAGAGATGTGGGGGGAGGGAGATAGAGGAAGGGAGAAATGAGAGAAAGGAGGGAGGGAGGAGAGAGAGCGAAGTGGAAATGAGGAAAAGGGATTAAAAGTGATGGAGTGACAGAGGGAGAGCAACAGATGAGGTGGATGAAGGGACAAAGAGAACAAAGACAAAGTTAGCAAAAGGGAATAAACGTTTGTCAGGGATAAATTCAAGATAAGAGAAAATAAATTGAGAGCCAACGAATGAAAGAGAGAGAGAGAGAGATAACGAGAGAGCGAGAGATAAAGAGAGGGAGAAAGAGAGAGATAGAGAGAGAGAGAGATAGAGAGAAAGAGAGAAAGAGAGATAAAGAGAGAGATATAGAGAGAGATGAAGAGAGAGAGAAAGAGATAAAGAGAGAGATAGAGAGAGAGAGAGAGAGAGAGAGAGAGAGAGAGAGAGAGAGAGAAAGAGAGAGAGAGAGAGAATCTGGATATACAAATGAGACTCCAGCCTTCAGGGCAAACTGGTGTGTGTGTGTATTCTAATCTGTGGTGGTGATCAGGCCTGGCTCCTGGATAAAATGCTTGAGGGGCATTTTAAGTCAATGGGGAAGCACAACTAGCGCTGTTTTAGAGCCCTAAAACCACACGGTAGATTGGTCCTACTACTGCTCACATGTACCAGAATGAAGCCATACACATCAACAACCAACGTTTTACATAATAACAGGAAACAGATATTGGCCCCGGCATACAAGTGTATCTGAAATGCAACGGTATCTGTCCTACATTTGTTCCAGTGGAGGCTGGTGGGAGCAGCTATAGGAGGACGGGCTCGTTGTAATGGCTGGAGTGGAATAGATGGAACGGTATCAAACACATCAAGCATATGGAAACCACATGTTTGATACCGTTCCATCTATTCCCCTCCAGTCATTACAACGAGCCCGTCCTCCTATATCTCCTCCCACCAGCCCCCGTTGATTTACGCCTTCCAACATGCACAGATCAGCTGGACAGGATGAGCACCGCTATAGGCTATCACAGATTCTTACAGGCCACATAGTTTATCTTTAATCATTTTGAAGAAATTTTCTTAACACTATTTCTTGAACTGCATTGTTGGTTAAAGGGTAAGCATTTCACTGTAAGGTTGTATTCGGTAAGCATTTCACTGTAAGGTTGTATTCGGTAAGCATTTCACTGTAAGGTTGTATTCGGTAAGCATTTCACTGTAAGGTTGTATTCGGTAAGCATTTCACTGTAAGGTTGTATTCGGTAAGCATTTCACTGTAAGGTTGTATTCGGTAAGCATTTCACTGTAAGGTTGTATTCGGTAAGCATTTCACTGTAAGGTTGTATTCGGTAAGCATTTCACTGTAAGGTTGTATTCGGTAAGCATTTCACTGTAAGGTTGTATTCGGTAAGCATTTCACTGTAAGGTTGTATTCGGTAAGCATTTCACCTGTTGTATTCGGCGCATGTGACAAATACAATGTGATTTGACTTGACACACGGTATAGCAAGAGAGCAGCCTGGGAGGAGGCTGTGTGTCATTTACATAGATAGTTGACATCACGTACAGCAGCACACAACGCCTGTGTAATGCTAATCAATGCTAACAGAGTGCAGGTCTGCCTGCTTCCTTCAGTAGGCTCCACGCGGTACAGTCCTGCACTATGTCACATACAAACGATGTACAAAGTAGTGCTGGTGCTTAGGCCCCGCCCCTTTTGTTTCCATCTGGTCTGTCAGCAGGCCCCGCCCCTTTTGTTTTCATCTGGTCTGTCAGCAGGCTCTGGGAGGGTTGTTCCATCTTGTCTGTCAGCAGGCTCTGGGAGGGTTGTTCCATCTTGTCAGTCAGCAGGCTCTGGGAGGTTGCTCCATCTTGTCTGTCAGCAGGCTCTGGGAGGGTTGTTCCATCTTGTCTGTCAGCAGACTCTGGGAGGGTTGTTCCATCTTGTCTGTCAGCAGGCTCTGGGAGGGTTGTTCCATCTTGTCTGTCAGCAGGCTCTGGGAGGGTATTTCCATCTTGTCAGTCAGCAGGCTCTGGGAGGGTTGTTCCATCTTGTCAGTCAGCAGGCTCTGGGAGGGTTCTTCCATCTTGTCTGTCAGCAGGCTCTGGGATGGTTGTTCCATCTTGTCTGTCAGCAGGCTCTGGGATGGTTGTTCCATCTTGTCTGTCAGCAGGCTCTGGGATGGTTGTTCCATCTTGTCTGTCAGCAGGCTCTGGGAGGGTATTTCCATCTTGTCTGTCAGCAGGCTCTGGGAGGGTTGTTCCATCTTGTCTGTCAGCAGGCTCTGGGATGGTATTTCCATCTTGTCAGTCAGCAGGCTCTGGGAGGTTTGTTCCATCTTGTCAGTCAGCAGGCTCTGGGAGGGTTGTTCCATCTTGTCTGTCAGCAGGCTCTGGGATGGTTGTTCCATCTTGTCTGTCAGCAGGCTCTGTGAGGGTTCTTCCATCTTGTCTGTCAGCAGGCTCTGGGGAGGGTTATTCCATCTTGTCTGTCAGCAGGCTCTGTGAGGGTTCTTCCATCTTGTCTGTCAGCAGGCTCTGGGAGGGTTATTCCATCTTGTCTGTCAGCAGGCTCTGGGAGGGTATTTCCATCTTGTCAGTCAGCAGGCTCTGGGAGGGTTCTTCCATCTTGTCTGTCAGCAGGCTCTGGGAGGGTTGTTCCATCTTGTCTGTCAGCAGGCTCTGGGAGGGTTGTTCCATCTTGTCTGTCAGCAGGCTCTGGGAGGGTTGTTCCATCTTGTCTGTCAGCAGGCTCTGGGAGGGTTGTTCCATCTTGTCTGTCAGCATGCTCTGGGAGGGTTGTTCCATCTTGTCTGTCAGCATGCTCTGGGAGGGTTGTTCCATCTTGTCTGTCAGCAGGTGCTAGGCGGGTATTGCTGCTAAGCTCCTCAACCTTGGTGGTGGAGATAGCAGAATGTTTGGTGAGCTCCTCAACCTTGGTGGTGGGGATATCAGAATGTTTGGTGAGCTCCTCAACCTTGGTGGTGGGGATAGCAGAATGTTTGGTGAGCTCCTCAACCTTGGTGGTGGGGATAGCAGAATGTTTGGTGAGCTCCTCAACCTTGGTGGTGGGGATAGCAGAATGTTTGGTGAGCTCCTCAACCTTGGTGGTGGGGATAGCAGAATGTTGACTTGGTGATTCTCTATAATTTTTCTCTTGACAGTTTGTCAGATATCCATGCTGCTCAAAGCTTAGTCATTAACTAGCAAAAATTATTCAGCGCCACCAAAACTTAACGAAGCTAGCTGCTAGCTATCCTAGCTGTCTGCACAAAAGTGACCAGCTGTTCCCCCTGGACTAGTAAAAAAAAGAAACGTCACTTTTTCAGGACCCAGTTTTTTAAAGATAATTTGTAAAAATCCAAATAACTTCACAGATATTCATTGTAAAGGGTTTAAACAGTGTTTACCATGCTTGTTCAATGAACCATAAACAACTAATGAATATGCACCTGTGGAACGGTTGTTAAGACACTAACAGCTTATAGACGATAGGCAATTAAGGTCACAGTTATGAAAACTTAGGACACTAAAGAGGCCTTTCTACGGACTCTGAAAAACAACAAAAGAAAGATGCCCAGGGTCCCTGCTCATCTGCGTGAACATGCCTTAGGCATGCTGCAAGGAGGCATGAGGACTGCAGATGTGGCCAGGGCAATACATTGCAATGTCCGTAGTGTGAGACGCCTAAGACAGTGCTACAGGGAGACAGGACGGACAGCTGATTGTTCTTGCAGTAGCAGACCATTTGTAACAACACCTGCACAGGATCGGTACAACCGAACATCACACCTGCGGGACAGGTAAAGGATGGCAACAACAACTGCCCGAGTTACACCAGGAACGCACAATCCCTCCATCAGTGCTCAGACTGTCTGCAATAGGCTGAGAGAGGCTGGACTGAGGGCTTGTAAAGGCCTGTTGTAAGGCAGGTCCTTACCAGACATCACTTGCAACAACGTCGCCTATGGGCACAAACCCACCGTCACTGGACCAGACAGGACTGGCAAAAAGTGCTCTTCACTGACAAGTCGCGGTTTTGTCTCACCAGGTGTGATGGTCGGATTCACGTTTATCGTCGAAGGAATGAGAGTTACACCGAGGCCTATACTCTGGAGCGGGATCGATTTGGAGGTGGAGGGTCCGTCAGTCTGGGGCGGCATGTCACCGCATCATCGGACTGAGCTTGTTGTCATTGCAGGCAATCTCAACACTGTGCGTTACAGAGAAGACATCCTCCTCCCTCATACGGTCCCTTCCTGCAGACTCATCCTGACATGACCCTCCAGCATGACAATGCCACCAGCCATACTGCTCATTCTGTGCGTGATTTCCTGCAAGACAGGAATGTCAGTGTTCTGCCATGGCGAGAGAAGAGCCCGGATCTGGGACCTGTTGGATCGGAGGTTGAGGGCTAGAGCCATTCCCCTCAGAACTTGCAGGTGCCTTGGTGGAAGAGTGGGTTAACATCTCACAGCAAGAACTGGCAAATCTGGAGAAGTCCATGAGGAGGGTGGGGGGGTTTGACGAGACTTTAACTCACCAAATAGACCCAGAAAAAACTATAACTAAATCAAAATAATTGTTCGTTTCAGTAAAACAAGACGAAAGGAAATCTGTGACTAAAATTTGACTACTAAGGGGTCTGGACAAGAGCCTTTAGAGAGATCTGACTACTAAGGGGACTGGACAAGAGCATTTAGAGAGATCTGACTACTAAGGGGACTGGACAAGAGCCTTTAGAGAGATCTGACTACTAAGGGGACTGGACAAGAGCATTTAGAGAGATCTGACTACTAAGGGGACTGGACAAGAGCATTTAGAGAGATCTGACTACTAAGGGGACTGGACAATAGCATTTAGAGAGATCTGACTACTAAGGGGACTGGACAAGAGCATTTAGAGAGATCTGACTACTAAGGGGACTGGACAAGAGCATTTAGAGAGATCTGACTACTAAGGGGACTGGACAAGAGCATTTAGAGAGATCTGACTACTAAGGGGACTGGACAAGAGCATTTAGAGAGATCTGACTACTAAGGGGACTGGACAAGAGCATTTAGAGAGATCTGACTACTAAGGGGACTGGACAAGAGCCTTTAGAGAGATATGACTACTAAGGGGACTGGACAAGAGCCTTTAGAGAGATCTGACTACTAAGGGGACTGGACAAGAGCATTTAGAGAGATCTGACTACTAAGGGGACTGGACAAGAGCCTTTAGAGAGATCTGACTACTAAGGGGACTGGACAAGAGCATTTAGAGAGATATGACTACTAAGGGGACTGGACAAGAGCCTTTAGAGAGATCTGACTACTAAGGGGACTGGACAAGAGCCTTTAGAGAGATCTGACTACTAAGGGGACTGGACAAGAGCATTTAGAGAGATCTGACTACTAAGGGGACTGGACAAGAGCCTTTAGAGAGATCTGACTACTAAGGGGACTGGACAAGAGCATTTAGAGAGATCTGACTACTAAGGGGACTGGACAAGAGCCTTTAGAGAGATCTGACTACTAAGGGGACTGGACAAGAGCATTTAGAGAGATCTGACTACTAAGGGGACTGGACAAGAGCCTTTAGAGAGATCTGACTACTAAGGGGACTGGACAAGAGCATTTAGAGAGATCTGACTACTAAGGGGACTGGACAATAGCATTTAGAGAGATCTGACTACTAAGGGGACTGGACAAGAGCCTTTAGAGAGATCTGACTACTAAGGGGACTGGACAAGAGCATTTAGAGAGATCTGACTACTAAGGGGATTGGACAATAGCATTTAGAGAGATCTGACTACTAAGGGGACTGGACAAGAGCCTTTAGAGAGATCTGACTACTAAGGGGACTGGACAAGAGCCTTTAGAGAGATCTGACTACTAAGGGGACTGGACAAGAGCCTTTAGAGAGATGAAGAGCTTTTCATTGAAATCACAATTAATATTAGCAGCACAAATAGGCAGCGCAGTTCTGTTCAGTATTGGGAAGGAAGGGCCACACCCGGCACACACAGCCTACATCAGCTGGTGAGCTGCGGGGGAGAAAGCTATGAGTGTGGGCGGACAGGCTCTGCTCCAGCTCCGCCTCCAATTATACACTCTGTTTGGGATCCAATGAGCTTCCTAACAAGGAAATGAAGGCGGTACCTTATGACATTGCGTGACTAGGTCCCCAATCACAATGCATTTTTGGATTTTAACGACTAAATATGATATCATTACATTCCCCCTCCCTCCCCCATCCTCAGAACATGAGGCTCACCCTTCATATAGCCTTGGTCCTGGTCTGTACTACTGGCAGGCCGGGTGGCGCTACATTGGCTAACTGGGCATGGTGATTAATGAGAATGAGAATAATAAAAAGAACAGTAATTTTGGGGGTTGTTTATATTTGTCCTGTTAGACACAATTGTGTAACGGAGGTGTGTTTATTACATATCCCAAGTCTCCCTGAGACACCTGAAGGGAGTGGGGTCATCGTCAGGGTCGCCGTTGTACAGCAACCCTGGAGCAATTAGGGTTCAGTGCCTTGATCAAGGGCACAGGGACAGACTGTTTTTACTAATTTTATACTTTTCTATAGGTTAACAAAACTGGGGGGTTGGGTGGGGGCACAAATTATATGTGGTGATCATGCCTGGCTTCCTCACCCCGTAGCGACGGCCCTGGGGGTCATGCCTGGCTTCCTCACCCCGTAGCGACGGCCCTGGTGGTCATGCCTGGCTTCCTCACCCCGTAGCGACGGCCCTGGTGGTCATGCCTGGCTTCCTCACCCCGTAGCGACGGCCCTGGGGGGTCATGCCTGGCTTCCTCACCCCGTAGCGACGGCCCTGGGGGTCATGCCTGGCTTCCTCACCCCGTAGCGACGGCCCTGGTGATCATGCCTGGCTTCCTCACCCCGTAGCGACGGCCCTGGTGGTCATGCCTGGCTTCCTCACCCCGTAGCGACGGCCCTGGGGGTCATGCCTGGCTTCCTCACCCCGTAGCGACGGCCCTGGTGGTAATTTATTTTGCACATTCTGACACAAGGACACAGTGTTCAACCTATCAGCACTATCCAGTCAGAGTCACTGTCATGGTTTACCACACACTGCTAGTGTGTGTGTGTGTGTGTGTGTGTGTGTGTGTGTGTGTGTGTGTGTGTGTGTGTGTGTGTGTGTGTGTGTGTGTGTGTGTGTGACACACAGAGACACACAGAGAGATCGATTTGATGTTGAAACATTAAAGTCAACAATAGAGCCCAGCGCGCCTCACTCCCCAGCGACACCCATTAGGTCGTCAAGGGGGTTTAGCCAATCAATATCAAGCGCTGGTCAGTCAGCAGGAGGTCACCGCGGGAATCAGACTCCGTTCTGCTGTTGTCCTTCACCATGTCACTTCTCTGTCTGCTGCTGTCCTTCACCATGTCACTTCTCTGTCTGCTGTTGTCCTTCACCATGTCACTTCTCTCCCTGCTGTTGTCCTTCACCATGTCACTTCTCTCCCTGCTGTTGTCCTTCACCATGTCACTTCTCTCCCTGCTGTTGTCCTTCACCATGTCACTTCTCTCCCTGCTGTTGTCCTTCACCATGTCACTTCTCTGCCTGCTGTTGTCCTTCACCATGTCACTTCTCTCCCTGCTGTTGAACTTCACCATGCCACTTCTCTGTCTGCTGTTGTCCTTCACCATGTCACTTCTCTCCCTGCTGTTGTCCTTCACCATGTCACTTCTCTGTCTGCTGTTGTCCTTCACCATGTCACTTCTCTGTCTGCTGTTGTCCTTCACCATGTCACTTCTCTGTCTGCTGTTGTCCTTCACCATGTCACTTCTCTGTCTGCTGTTGTCCTTCACCATGTCACTTCTCTGTCTGCTGTTGTCCTTCACCATGTCACTTCTCTGTCTGCTGTTGTTCTTCACCATGTCACTTCTCTGTCTGCTGTTATCCTTCACCATGTCACTTCTCTGTCTGCTGTTGTCCTTCACCATGTCACTTCTCTGTCTGCTGTTGTCCTTCACCATGTCACTTCTCTGTCTGCTGTTATCCTTCACCATGTCACTTCTCTGTCTGCTGTTGTCCTTCACCATGTCACCTCTCTGTCTGCTGTTGTTCTTCACCATGTCACTTCTCTGTCTGCTGTTGTCCTTCACCATGTCACTTCTCTGTCTGCTGTTGTCCTTCACCATGTCACTTCTCTGTCTGCTGTTATCCTTCACCATGTCACTTCTCTGTCTGCTGTTGTCCTTCACCATGTCACTTCTCTGTCTGCTGTTGTTCTTCACCATGTCACTTCTCTGTCTATTGTTGTCCTTCACCATGTCACTTCTCTGTCTGCTGTTGTCCTTCACCGTGTCACTTCTCTGTCTGCTGTTGTTCTTCACCATGTCACTTCTCTGTCTGCTGTTGTCCTTCACCATGTCACTTCTCTGTCTGCTGTTGTCCTTCACCATGTCACTTCACTCCCTGCTGTTGTCCTTCACCATGTCACTTCTCTCCCTGCTGTTGTCCTTCACCATGTCACTTCTCTGTCTGCTGTTTTCCTTCACCATGTCACTTCTCTCCCTGCTGTTGTCCTTCACCATGTCACTTCTCTGTCTGCTGTTGTCCTTCACCATGTCACTTCTCTCCCTGCTGTTGTCCTTCACCATGTCACTTCTCTCCCTGCTGTTGTCCTTCACCATGTCACTTCTCTCCCTGCTGTTGTCCTTCACCATGTCACTTCTCAAAATCAAATCAAATCAAATTTTATTTGTCACATACACATGGTTAGCAGATGTTAATGCGAGTGTAGCGAAATGCTTGTGCTTCTAGTTCCGACAATGTAGTAATAACCAACGAGTAATCTAGCTAACAATTCCAAAACTACTACCTTATACACACAAGTGTAAGGGGATAACCCTGGGGCGGCAGGGTAGCCTAGTGGTTAGAGCGTTGGACTAGTAACCGGAAGGTTGCGAGTTCAAACCCCCGAGCTGACAAGGTACAAATCTGTCGTTCTGCCCCTGAACAGGCAGTTAACCCACTGTTCCCAGGCCGTCATTGAAAATAAGAATTTGTTCTTAACTGACTTGCCTGGTTAAATAAAGGTAAATAAATAAAGAATATGTACATAAAGATATATGAATGAGTGATGGTACAGAGCAGCATAGGCAAGATGCAGTAGTTGGTATCGAGTACAGTATATACATATGAGATGAGTCATGTAGGGTATGTAAACAAAGTGGCATAGTTAGTGGCTAGTGATACATGTATTACATAAAGATGCAGTAGATGATAGAGTACAGTATATACATATACATATGAGATGAATAATGTAGGGTATGTAAACATTATATTAAGTAGCATTGTTTAAAGTGGCTAGTTATATATTTTACATCAATTCCCATCAATTCCCATTATTAAAGTGGCTGGAGTTGAGTCAGTGTGTTGGCAGCAGCCACTCAATGTTAGCGATGGCTGTTTAACAGTCTGATGGCCTTGAGATAGAAGCATTTTTTCAGTCTCTCGGTCCCAGCTTTGATGCACCTGTACTGACCTCGCCTTCTGGATGATAGCGGGGTGAACAGGCAGTGGCTCGGGTGGTTGTTGTCCTTGATGATCTTTATGGCCTTCCTGTGACATCGGGTGGTGTAGGTGTCCTGGAGGGCAGGTAGTTTGCCCCCGTGATGCGTTGTGCAGACCTCACTACCCTCTGGAGAGCCTTACGGTTGAAGGCAGAGCAGTTGCCATACCAGGCGGTGATACAGCCCGACAGGATGCTCTCGATTGTGCATCTGTAGAAGTTTGTGAGTGCTTTTGGTGACAAGCCAAATTTCTTCAGCCTCCTGAGGTTGAAGAGGCGCTGCTGCG
>NC_143034.1:14330000-14407500 GCF_057628025.1 Oncorhynchus mykiss
ATGTTGAGATGTTCTTATCTAAAAGTGCTCAAGGGCACAACGGCAGGAGACGGCATCTAGGACCACTGAGGCAGGAGACGGCATCTAGGACCACTGAGACAGGAGACAGCATCTAGGACCACTGAGACAGGAGACGGCATCTAGGACCACTGAGACAGGAGACGGCATCTAGGACAGGCCCACTGAGACAGGAGACAGCATCTAGGACCACTGAGACAGGAGACGGCATCTAGGACCACTGAGACAGGAGACGGCATCTAGGACCACTGAGACAGGAGACGGCATCTAGGACCACTGAGACAGGAGACGGCATCTAGGACCACTGAGACAGGAGACGGCATCTAGGACAGGCCCACTGAGACAGGAGACAGCATCTAGGACCACTGAGACAGGAGACAGCATCTAGGACCACTGAGACAGGAGACGGCATCTAGGACAGGCCCACTGAGACAGGAGACGGCATCTAGGACCACTGAGACAGGAGACAGCATCTAGGACAGGCCCACTGAGACAGGAGACGGCATCTAGGACAGGCCCACTGAGACAGGAGACGGCATCTAGGACAGGCCCACTGAGACAGGAGACAGCATCTAGGACCACTGAGACAGGAGACGGCATCTAGGACAGGCCCACTGAGACAGGAGACGGCATCTAGGACCACTGAGACAGGAGACGGCATCTAGGACCACTGAGACAGGAGACAGCATCTAGGACCACTGAGACAGGAGACGGCATCTAGGACCACTGAGACAGGAGACGGCATCTAGGACCACTGAGACAGGAGACAGCATCTAGGACAGGCCCACTGAGACAGGAGACGGCATCTAGGACAGGCCCACTGAGACAGGAGACGGCATCTAGGACAGGCCCACTGAGACAGGAGACGGCATCTAGGACAGGCCCACTGAGACAGGAGACAGCATCTAGGACAGGCCCACTGAGACAGGAGACAGCATCTAGGACAGGCCCACTGAGACAGGAGACGGCATCTAGGACAGGCCCACTGAGACAGGAGACAGCATCTAGGACAGGCCCACTGAGACAGGAGACGGCATCTAGGCCCACTGAGACAGGAGACGGCATCTAGGACCACTGAGACAGGAGAAGGCATCTAGGACCACTGAGACAGGAGACGGCATCTAGGACCACTGAGACAGGAGACAGCATCTAGGACCACTGAGACAGGAGACGGCATCTAGGACCACTGAGACAGGAGACAGCATCTAGGACCACTGAGACAGGAGACGGCATCTAGGACCACTGAGACAGGAGACGGCATCTAGGCCCACTGAGACAGGAGACGGCATCTAGGCCCACTGAGACAGGAGACGGCATCTAGGCCCACTGAGACAGGAGACGGCATCTAGGACCACTGAGACAGGAGACGGCATCTAGGACCACTGAGACAGGAGACGGCATCTAGGACCACTGAGACAGGAGACGGCATCTAGGACCACTGAGACAGGAGACGGCATCTAGGACAGGCCCACTGAGACAGGAGACGGCATCTAGGACAGGCCCACTGAGACAGGAGACGGCATCTAGGACAGGCCCACTGATACAGGAGACGGCATCTAGGACCACTGAGACAGGAGACAGCATCTAGGACAGGACCACTGAGACAGGAGACGGCATCTAGGACCACTGAGACAGGAGACGGCATCTAGGACCACTGAGACAGGAGACGGCATCTAGGACCACTGAGACAGGAGACGGCATCTAGGACCACTGAGACAGGAGACGGCATCTAGGACCACTGAGACAGGAGACGGCATCTAGGACCACTGAGACAGGAGACGGCATCTAGGACCACTGAGACAGGAGACGGCATCTAGGACCACTGAGACAGGAGACGGCATCTAGGACCACTGAGGCAGGAGACGGCATCTAGGACCACTGAGACAGGAGACGGCATCTAGGACCACTGAGACAGGAGACGGCATCTAGGACAGGCCCACTGAGACAGGAGACAGCATCTAGGACAGGACCACTAAGACAGGAGACGGCATCTAGGACCACTGAGACAGGAGACGGCATCTAGGACCACTGAGACAGGAGACGGCATCTAGGACCACTGAGACAGGAGACGGCATCTAGGACCACTGAGACAGGAGACGGCATCTAGGACAGGCCCACTGAGACAGGAGACGGCATCTAGGACAGGCCCACTGAGACAGGAGACGGCATCTAGGACAGGCCCACTGAGACAGGAGACGGCATCTAGGACCACTGAGACAGGAGACGGCATCTAGGACCACTGAGACAGGAGACGGCATCTAGGACCACTGAGACAGGAGACAGCATCTAGGACCACTGAGACAGGAGACAGCATCTAGGACCACTGAGACAGGAGACGGCATCTAGGACAGGACCACTGAGACAGGAGACGGCATCTAGGACCACTGAGACAGGAGACGGCATCTAGGACCACTGAGACAGGAGACGGCATCTAGGACCACTGAGACAGGAGACGGCATCTAGGACCACTGAGACAGGAGACGGCATCTAGGACAGGCCCACTGAGACAGGAGACGGCATCTAGGACAGGCCCACTGAGACAGGAGACGGCATCTAGGACAGGCCCACTGAGACAGGAGACGGCATCTAGGACCACTGAGACAGGAGACGGCATCTAGGACCACTGAGACAGGAGACGGCATCTAGGACCACTGAGACAGGAGACAGCATCTAGGACCACTGAGACAGGAGACAGCATCTAGGACCACTGAGACAGGAGACGGCATCTAGGACCACTGAGACAGGAGACGGCATCTAGGACCACTGAGACAGGAGACGGCATCTAGGACAGGCCCACTGAGACAGGAGACGGCATCTAGGACAGGCCCACTGAGACAGGAGACGGCATCTAGGACCACTGAGACAGGAGACGGCATCTAGGACCACTGAGACAGGAGACAGCATCTAGGACAGGCCCACTGAGACAGGAGACGGCATCTAGGACAGGCCCACTGAGACAGGAGACAGCATCTAGGACAGGCTCACTGAGACAGGAGACGGCATCTAGGACAGGCCCACTGAGACAGGAGACGGCATCTAGGACAGGCTCACTGAGACAGGAGACGGCATCTAGGACAGGCCCACTGAGACAGGAGACGGCATCTAGGACAGGCCCACTGAGACAGGAGACGGCATCTAGGACAGGCCCACTGAATCAGGAGACGGCATCTAGGACCACTGAGACAGGAGACGGCATCTAGGACAGGCCCACTGAGACAGGAGACGGCATCTAGGACAGGCCCACTGAGACAGGAGACGGCATCTAGGACAGGCCCACTGAGACAGGAGACGGCATCTAGGACAGGCCCACTGAGACAGGAGACGGCATCTAGGACCACTGAGACAGGAGACGGCATCTAGGACCACTGAGACAGGAGACAGCATCTAGGACAGGCCCACTGAGACAGGAGACAGCATCTAGGACAGGCCCACTGAGACAGGAGACAGCATCTAGGACAGGCTCACTGAGACAGGAGACGGCATCTAGGACAGGCCCACTGAGACAGGAGACGGCATCTAGGACAGGCTCACTGAGACAGGAGACGGCATCTAGGACAGGCCCACTGAGACAGGAGACGGCATCTAGGACAGGCCCACTGAGACAGGAGACGGCATCTAGGACAGGCCCACTGAATCAGGAGACGGCATCTAGGACCACTGAGACAGGAGACGGCATCTAGGACAGGCCCACTGAGACAGGAGACGGCATCTAGGACAGGCCCACTGAGACAGGAGACGGCATCTAGGACAGGCCCACTGAGACAGGAGATGGCATCTAGGACAGGCCCACTGAATCAGGAGACGGCATCTAGGACCACTGAGACAGGAGACGGCATCTAGGACAGGCCCACTGAGACAGGAGACAGCATCTAGGCCCACTGAGACAGGAGACGGCATCTAGGACAGGCCCACTGAGACAGGAGACGGCATCTAGGACAGGCCCACTGAGACAGGAGACAGCATCTAGGACCACTGAGACAGGAGACGGCATCTAGGACAGGCCCACTGAGACAGGAGACGGCATCTAGGACCACTGAGACAGGAGACGGCATCTAGGACAGGCCCACTGAGACAGGAGACGGCATCTAGGACAGGCCCACTGAGACAGGAGACGGCATCTAGGACAGGCCCACTGAGGCAGGAGACGGCATCTAGGACAGGCCCACTGAGACAGGAGACGGCATCTAGGACAGGCCCACTGAGACAGGAGACGGCATCTAGGACAGGCCCACTGAGACAGGAGACGGCATCTAGGACAGGCCCACTGAGACAGGAGACAGCATCTAGGACAGGCCCACTGAGACAGGAGACGGCATCTAGGACAGGCCCACTGAGACAGGAGACGGCATCTAGGACAGGCCCACTGATACAGGAGACAGCATCTAGGACAGGCTCACTGAGACAGGAGACAGCATGTAGGACAGGCCCACTGAGACAGGAGACAGCATCTAGGACAGGCCCACTGAGACAGGAGACAGCATTTAGGACAGGCCCACTGAGACAGGAGACGGCATCTAGGACAGGCCCACTGAGACAGGAGACAGCATCTAGGACAGGCCCACTGAGACAGGAGACGGCATCTAGGACAGGCCCACTGAGACAGGAGACAGCATCTAGGACAGGCCCACTGAGACAGGAGACGGCATCGTTGACAGGCCCACTGAGACAGCATCTAGGACAGGCCCACTGAGACAGGAGACAGCATCTAGGACAGGCCCACTGAGACAGCATCTAGGACAGGCCCACTGAGACAGGAGACAGCATCTAGGACAGGCCCACTGAGACAGGAGACAGCATCTAGGACAGGCCCACTGAGACAGGAGACAGCATCTAGGACAGGCCCACTGAGACAGGAGACGGCATCTAGGAAAGGCACACTGAGACAGGACACGGCATCTAGGACAGGCCCACTGAGACAGCATCTAGGACAGGCCCACTGAGACAGGAGACGGCATCTAGGACAGGCCCACTGAGACAGGAGACAGCATCTAGGACAGGCCCACTGAGACAGCATCTAGGACAGGCCCACTGAGACAGGACACGGCATCTAGGACAGGCCCACTGAGACAGCATCTAGGACAGGCCCACTGAGACAGGAGACGGCATCTAGGACAGGCCCACTGAGACAGGAGACAGCATCTAGGACAGGCCCACTGAGACAGGAGAGAGCATCTAGGACAGGCCCACTGAGACAGGAGACGGCATCTAGGACAGGCCCACTGAGACAGGAGACAGCATCTAGGACAGGCCCACTGAGACAGCATCTAGGACAGGCCCACTGAAACAGGAGACTGCATCTAGGACAGGCCCACTGAGACAGGAGACAGCATCTAGGACAGGCCCACTGAGACAGGAGACGGCATCTAGGACAGGCCCACTGAGACAGGAGACAGCATCTAGGACAGGCCCACTGAGACAGGAGACGGCATCTAGGACAGGCCCACTGAGACAGGAGACGGCATCTAGGACAGGCCCACTGAGACAGGAGATGGCATCTAGGACAGGCCCACTGAGACAGGAGACGGCATCTAGGACAGGCCCACTGAGACAGGAGACGGCATCTAGGACAGGCCCACTGAGACAGGAGACGGCATCTAGGACAGGCCCACTGAGACAGGAGACGGCATCTAGGACAGGCCCACCTAGACAAGAGACGGCATCTAGGCCCACTGAGACAGGAGACGGCATCTAGGACAGGCCCACTGAGACAGGAGACGGCATCTAGGCCCACTGAGACAGGAGACGGCATCTAGGACAGGCCCACTGAGACAGGAGACAGCATCTAGGACAGGCCCACTGAGACAGGAGACGGCATCTAGGACAGGCCCACTGAGACAGCATCTAGGACAGGCCCACTGAGACAGGAGACGGCATCTAGGACAGGCCCACTGAGACAGGAGACAGCATCTAGGACAGGCCCACTGAGACAGGAGACGGCATCTAGGACAGGCCCACTGAGACAGGAGACGGCATCTAGGACAGGCCCACTGAGACAGGAGATGGCATCTAGGACAGGCCCACTGAGACAGGACCCGGCATCTAGGACAGGCCCACTGAGACAGGAGACGGCATCTAGGACAGGCCCACTGAGACAGGAGACGGCATTTAGGCCCACTGAGACAGGAGACGGCATCTAGGACAGGCCCACTGAGACAGGAGACAGCATCTAGGACAGGCCCACTGAGACAGGAGACGGCATCTAGGACAGGCCCACTGAGACAGGAGACGGCATCTAGGCCCACTGAGACAGGAGACGGCATCTAGGACAGGCCCACTGAGACAGGAGACAGCATCTAGGACAGGCCCACTGAGACAGGAGACGGCATCTAGGACAGGCCCACTGAGACAGGAGACAGCATCTAGGACAGGCCCACTGAGACAGCATCTAGGACAGGCCCACTGAAACAGGAGACTGCATCTAGGACAGGCCCACTGAGACAGGAGACAGCATCTAGGACAGGCCCACTGAGACAGGAGACGGCATCTAGGACAGGCCCACTGAGACAGGAGACAGCATCTAGGACAGGCCCACTGAGACAGGAGACGGCATCTAGGACAGGCCCACTGAGACAGGAGACTTGCATCTAGGACAGGCCCACTGAGACAGGAGATGGCATCTAGGACCACTGAGACAGGAGACGGCATCTAGGACAGGCCCACTGAGACAGGAGACGGCATCTAGGACAGGCCCACTGAGACAGGAGACGGCATCTAGGACAGGCCCACTGAGACAGGAGACGGCATCTAGGACAGGCCCACCTAGACAAGAGACGGCATCTAGGCCCACTGAGACAGGAGACGGCATCTAGGACAGGCCCACTGAGACAGGAGACGGCATCTAGGCCCACTGAGACAGGAGACGGCATCTAGGACAGGCCCACTGAGACAGGAGACAGCATCTAGGACAGGCCCACTGAGACAGGAGACGGCATCTAGGACAGGCCCACTGAGACAGCATCTAGGACAGGCCCACTGAGACAGGAGACGGCATCTAGGACAGGCCCACTGAGACAGGAGACAGCATCTAGGACAGGCCCACTGAGACAGGAGACGGCATCTAGGACAGGCCCACTGAGACAGGAGACGGCATCTAGGACAGGCCCACTGAGACAGGAGATGGCATCTAGGACAGGCCCACTGAGACAGGACCCGGCATCTAGGACAGGCCCACTGAGACAGGAGACGGCATCTAGGACAGGCCCACTGAGACAGGAGACGGCATCTAGGCCCACTGAGACAGGAGACGGCATCTAGGACAGGCCCACTGAGACAGGAGACAGCATCTAGGACAGGCCCACTGAGACAGGAGACGGCATCTAGGACAGGCCCACTGAGACAGCATCTAGGACAGGCCCACTGAGACAGGAGACGGCATCTAGGCCCACTGAGACAGGAGACGGCATCTAGGACAGGCCCACTGAGACAGGAGACAGCATCTAGGACAGGCCCACTGAGACAGGAGACGGCATCTAGGACAGGCCCACTGAGACAGCATCTAGGACAGGCCCACTGAGACAGGAGACGGCATCTAGGACAGGCCCACTGAGACAGGAGACAGCATCTAGGACAGGCCCACTGAGACAGGAGACGGCATCTAGGACAGGCCCACTGAGACAGGAGACGGCATCTAGGACAGGCCCACTGAGACAGGAGATGGCATCTAGGACAGGCCCACTGAGACAGGACCCGGCATCTAGGACAGGCCCACTGAGACAGGAGACGGCATCTAGGACAGGCCCACTGAGACAGGAGACGGCATCTAGGCCCACTGAGACAGGAGACGGCATCTAGGACAGGCCCACTGAGACAGGAGACAGCATCTAGGACAGGCCCACTGAGACAGGAGACGGCATCTAGGACAGGCCCACTGAGACAGCATCTAGGACAGGCCCACTGAGACAGGAGACGGCATCTAGGCCCACTGAGACAGGAGACGGCATCTAGGACAGGCCCACTGAGACAGGAGACAGCATCTAGGACAGGCCCACTGAGACAGGAGACGGCATCTAGGACAGGCCCACTGAGACAGCATCTAGGACAGGCCCACTGAGACAGGAAACGGCATCTAGGACAGGCCCACTGAGACAGGAGACAGCATCTAGGACAGGCCCACTGAGACAGGAGACGGCATCTAGGACAGGCCCACTGAGACAGGAGACAGCATTTAGGACAGGCCCACTGAGACAGGAGACGGCATCTAGGACAGGCCCACTGAGACAGGAGACGGCATCTAGGACAGGCCCACTGAGACAGGAGACAGCATCTAGGCCCACTGAGACAGGAGACAGCATCTAGGACAGGCCCACTGAGACAGGAGACAGCATCTAGGACAGGCCCACTGAGACAGGAGACGGCATCTAGGACAGGCCCAATGAGACAGGAGACGGCATCTAGGACAGGCCCACTGAGACAGGAGACGGCATCTAGGACAGGCCCACTGAGACAGGAGACAGCATCTAGGACAGGCCCACTGAGACAGGAGACAGCATCTAGGCCCACTGAGACAGGAGACAGCATCTAGGACAGGCCCACTGAAACAGGAGACAGCATCTAGGACAGGCCCACTGAGACAGGAGACGGCATCTAGGACAGTCCCACTGAGACAGCATCTAGGACAGGCCCACTGAGATAGGACACGGCATCTAGGACAGGCCCACTGACACAGGAGATGGCATCTAGGACAGGCCCACTGAGACAGCATCTAGGACAGGCCCACTGAGACAGGAGACGGCATCTAGGACAGGCCCACTGAGACAGGAGACAGCATCTAGGACAGGCCCACTGATACAGGAGATGGCATCTAGGACAGGCCCACTGAGACAGGAATCCAGTCGAGTATCAAGAACCTAATGACATGGACCCGTACTCATAAAGCGTCTCAGACATTGGTGAATGTCTGAGACGCTTGGTCAATGTCATCTCATTCTTTATGATCTAAAAGCCTAAACTGATCCTAGATCAGCAGTCCTAGTCTGAGACGCTTGGTGAATACAGACCCTGAAAAGTAGTTGAAATGTAGCAGAGGACCTGCCAGGGTTGTGTATCCGAACAGACTCATATCTCCTCAGATATTCTGTATCAGAACGGACTCATATCTCCTCAGATATTCTGTATCAGAACAGACTCATATCTCCTCAGATATTCTGTATCAGAACAGACTCATATCTCCTCAGATATTCTGTATCAGAACAGACTCATATCTCCTCAGATATTCTGTATCAGAACAGACTCATATCTCCTCAGATATTCTGTATCAGAACAGACTCATATCTCCTCAGATATTCTGCTACTGTCACTGTGTTTGTGTTAGCTATCCAACATTACATTTCTACATCAAATATGCACAAAGTCATGCTAATCTTTAACTTACAGAGGAACCTTTAAACTCAAGTCACACACGCACACACGCAAGCGCACACACACACACACACACACACACACACACACACACACGCACACACACACACAACGTCCATCCTAACACATCATATTGTCTTAGATGAGGTCTACATGAGGGTGTCTGATGATTTGCATAGTATTTTCTCAGCTTTTTATTGTGAGATGGAAGCACACACACACACTCTCTCTCTGATGGTCTCTGTTGAATTCATAGTTCTCTACTGCTATCATGTGGTCAAAGTTAGGTACTGGGTCAGACCAACTGGCTAGGTCAGGGGTAGATAACTTAGGACCAGAGTTAGGTACTGGGTCAGACCAACTGGCTAGTTCAGGGGTAGACTACTTAGGACCAGAGTTAGGTACTGGGTCAGACCAACTGGCTAGTTCAGGGTAGACTACTTAGGACCAGAGTTAGGTACTGGGTCAGACCAACTGGCTAGTTCAGGGTAGACTACTTAGGACCAGAGTTAGGTACTGGGTCAGACCAACTGACTAGTTCAGGGGTAGACTACTTAGGACCAGAGTTAGGTACTGGGTCAGACCAACTGGCTAGTTCAGGGTAGACTACTTAGGACCAGAGTTAGGTACTGGGTCAGACCAACTGGCTAGTTCAGGGTTAGACAACTTTAAACCAAAGTTATTCCTCTCCTGTATTCCCTGTTCACCCACTACTGCGTGGCCAAACAAAACTCCAACACCATCATTAAGTTTGCTGACGACACAACAGTGGTAGGCCTGATCACCGACGACGATGAAACAGCCTATAAGGAGGAGGCCAGAGACCTTATGGTGCCAGGACAACAACCTCTCCCTCAATGTGAGCAAGACAAAGGAGCTGATTGTGGACTACAGGAAAAGGTGGGCTGAACAGGCCCCCATTAACATCAATGGGGCTGTAGGGGAGCGGGTCGAGAGCTTCAAGTTCATTGGTGTCCACATCACAAACAATAATGGTCCAAACACACCAAGCACAGTCGTGAAGAGGGCACGACAAAGCCTATTCCCCCTCAGGAGACTGAAAAGATTTGGCATGGGTCCCCAGATCCTCAAAAGGTTCTACAGCTGCACCATCGAGAGCATCCTGACCGGTTGGTATGGCAACTGCTCGGCATCTGACCGTAAGGCGCTACAGAGGGTAGTGCGTACGGCCCAGTCCCTCACTGGGGCCAAGCTTCCTGCCATCCAGGACCTATATAATAGGCGGTGTCAGAGGAAAGACCATAAAATTGTCAGAGACTCCAGTTGTCAGAGACTGTTATAGCTTCTACCCCCAAGCCATTAGACTGCTGAACAATTAATAAAATCGCAGCCGGACAATTTACATTGACCCCCCCTTTAGTCACTGCTGCTACTCTCTGTTTATTATCTATACATAGTCACTTCACCCCCACCTACATGTACAGATTACCTCAACTAGCCTGTACCCCCTCACACTGACTCGGTACCGGTGCCCCCTGTATATAGCCTCCACACTGACTCGGTACCGGTGCCCCCTGTATATAGCCTCCACACTGACTCGGTACCGGTGCCCCCTGTATATAGCCTCCACACTGACTCGGTACCGGTGCCCCCTGTATATAGCCTCCACACTGACTCGGTACCGGTGCCCCCTGTATATAGCCTCCACACTGACTCGGTACCGGTACCCCCTGTATATAGCCTCCACACTGACTCGGTACCCCCTGTATATAGCCTCCACACTGACTCGGTACCGGTGCCCCCTGTATATAGCCTCCACACTGACTCTGTACCGGTGCCCCCTGTATATAGCCTCCACACTGACTCAGTACCGGTACCCCCTGTATATAGCCTCCACACTGACTCGGTACCGGTACCCCATGTATATAGCCTCCACACTGACTCGGTACCCCCTGTATATAGCCTCCACACTGACTCGGTACCGGTGCCCCCTGTATATAGCCTCCACACTGACTCTGTACCGGTGCCCCCTGTATATAGCCTCCACACTGACTCAGTACCGGTACCCCCTGTATATAGCCTCCACACTGACTCGGTACCGGTACCCCATGTATATAGCCTCCACACTGACTCAGTACCGGTACCCCCTGTATATAGCCTCCACACTGACTCAGTACCGGTACCCCCTGTATATAGCCTCCACACTGACTCGTCAGCATTTCACGGTAAAGTCTACTCTTGTTATATTCGGCACATATGAAAAATAAAGTTTGATTTGATTTGGGTAAGACCAACTGACGAGTTCAGGGGAAAACCACTTAGAACCAGAGTTAGGTACTACTAGATTACTAAACTGCTTCTCTTTCAAAGTGTTCCAAAAATTGTTTCATTCATTGTTTCTCACACAGCGGCCATTTTGCTCTCTCCTTCCTAATACCATGACCGAATACTTAAAGTGACAGTGGTCGTTTGGACCAATCAACAGAATTTCAACAAGGGGTCTTACACATTCAATGTAGTGTTGTTCTTAACCCAGGAATACATGCATACGCTTTCTTTCAGTTTCCCTTCAATTCACATTTAATGCAGTGGTTACACCAAATTGCACCCTATTCCCTATATAGTGCACTTCTTTTAACCAGAGCCCTATTCCCTATATAGTGCACTACTTTAGACCAGAGCCCTATTCCCTATATAGTGCACTTCTTTTAACCAGAGCCCTATTCCCTATATAGTGCACTTCTTTTAACCAGAGCCCTATTCCCTATATAGTGCACTTCTTTTAACCAGAGCCCTATTCCCTATATAGTGCACTTCTTTTAACCAGAGCCCTATTCCCTATATAGTGCACTTATTTTAAACAGAGCCCTATTCCCTATATAGTGCACTTCTTTTAACCAGAGCCCTATTCCCTATATAGTGCACTACTTTAGACCAGAGCCCTATATGGTGCACTTCTTTAGACCAGAGCCCTATTCCCTATATAGTGCACTTCTTTAGACCAGAGCCTTATGGGAATATTGTGCCAGTTGGGATACAGGCCCAGGAAGATGTTCCCTCCCCTCTGTCCTCACTCAAAGATCTGATAGGTCTGGATGTGCGAAAGCAAGATGGCAGAAATTAGACCAGGGCTGCCCAACTCTCTTCCTGGTGATTTACCATCCTGTAGGTTTTCAGTCCAACTCTCTTCCTGGGGATCTACCATCCTGTATGTTTTCAGTCCAACTCTCTTCCTGGGGATCTACCATCCTGTAGGTTTTCAGTCCAACCCTCTTCCTGGGGATCTACCATCCTGTAGGTTTTCAGTCCAAACCTCTTCCTGGGGATCTACCATCCTGTAGGTTTTCAGTCCAAACCTCTTCCTGTTGGTTTTCAGTCCAACCCTAATCTAGCACACCTGATTCTACTAATTAGCTTCTCACCAAGACCTGAACTAGCTGAATCAGGTACTGTATGGTACTGTATTAAGGTTAGAGTGAAAACCTACAGGACAGTAGATCTGTAGGAACAGGGTTGGAGTGTAAACCTACAGGACAGTAGATCTGTATGAACAGGGTTGGAGTGTAAACCTACAGGACCGTTGATCTGTAGGAACAGGGTTGGAGTGTAAACCTACAGGACAGTAGATCTGTATGAACAGGGTTGGAGTGTAAACCTACAGGACCGTTGATCTGGAGGAACAGGGTTGGAGTGAAAACCTACAGGACAGTAGATCTGTAGGAACAGGGTTGGAGTGTAAACCTACAGGACAGTAGATCTGTATGAACAGGGTTGGAGTGTAAACCTACAGGACCGTTGATCTGTAGGAACAGGGTTGGAGTGTAAACCTACAGGACAGTAGATCTGTATGAACAGGGTTGGAGTGTAAACCTACAGGACCGTTGATCTGGAGGAACAGGGTTGGAGTGTAAACCTACAGGACAGTAGATCTGTATGAACAAGGTTGGAGTGTAAACCTACAGGACAGTAGATCTGTATGAACAAGGTTGGAGTGTAAACCTACAGGACCGTTGATCTGGAGGAACAGGGTTGGAGTGTAAACCTACAGGACAGTAGATCTGTAGGAACAGGGTTGGAGTGTAAACCTATAGGACAGTTGATCTGTAGGAACAGCGTTGGAGTGTAAACCTACAGGACAGTAGATCTGTAGGAACAGGGTTGGAGTGTAAACCTATAGGACAGTTGATCTGTAGGAACAGGGTTGGAGTGTAAACCTACAGGACAGTAGATCTGTATGAACAGGGTTGGAGTGTAAACCTACAGGACCGTTGATCTGGAGGAACAGGGTTGGAGTGTAAACCTACAGGACAGTAGATCTGTAGGAACAGGGTTGGAGTGTAAACCTACAGGACCGTTGATCTGGAGGAACAGGGTTGGAGTGTAAACCTACAGGACAGTAGATCTGTAGGAACAGGGTTGGAGTGTAAACCTACAGGACCGTTGATCTGTAGGAACAGGGTTGGAGTGTAAACCTACAGGACCGTTGATCTGGAGGAACAGGGTTGGAGTGTAAACCTACAGGACAGTAGATCTGTAGGAACAGGGTTGGAGTGTAAACCTACAGGACCGTTGATCTGTAGGAACAGGGTTGGAGTGTAAACCTACAGGACCGTTGATCTGGAGGAACAGGGTTGGAGTGTAAACCTACAGGACCGTTGATCTGTAGGAAGAAGTTTGGGTTGCCCTGGGTTACATGATCGAGGGCAGAGGGAAGGGAGAATCTTATTGCTTTAGTGTACACTCTTAGACGAGTGTCTAGTGATCATTCAGCTGTGACAGACAAGCCTTTATTGATTGACACAACACAACTGGAAACACCAAGCAAATGCACACAATGTTGCACTAGTCACTAATACAGACTTGATCACACACACACACACACACACACACACACACACACACACACACACACACACACACACACACACACACACACACACACACACGTCCCCATATCCCCCTGTCTCTCTCTCTTCAGTACCCAGACAGGGCTATGATGGTGGGGTAGCGGGTGCGGTGGGACATGCACTTGTCCCTGTCGATGAGCAGGCTGTGGGTCTTACAGCCGATGTCCTTCTCCAGCACCATGCGGGACTCCTCCAGGTGGGACAGGGAGCTCCGCGCTGCAGACAGCTGCTGCTGCAGGGATGACATGGTCTGGGAGATCTGACCTGCCTCGCCCACCAGGCTGGAGACAGAGAGAGAGAGAGAGGGAGCACAAGAAGGAGAGAGAGAGAGCGACAGAGAGGATAGAGGGACGGGAAGAGAAACCGAGAGAGAGAGAGAGAGAGAGAGAGAGAGAGAGAGAGAGAGAGAGATAAAGGGGAAGGAGAGGAGCTTGTCATCCCAGTGTAGGTGTTTGTGAAAGATGGGAGAGAGAGTGCGATAGACAGATAGGTTTGGGTGTGTGTTTGTGTGTATGTCCGTGTGAGTGCTTACTGGCTTGCATCTCTGTGTGTGCTTCTGTCTGTTTGTGTGTGTACCTGAATTGTGGGTTGTCCCTACAGAGCTCCATGTGGGGTCTGTGTGAGCGTTGGTGCAGCCGGGACTGAGCCACTCTCAGAGGGGCCTCTTTATCATACAGAGCCTGCTGAAGAGACACAATGTTCCTTTCCTGGGCCCCGATCTGATCCAGGATCTACACACACACACACACACACATACACACATACACACATACACACACACACACAGACACACACACACATACACACACACACACAGTGTTGAGTTCAGGTGCAGCATTGCAACAAAAGAAATATCCCATTTATATAAGTATTCAGACCCTTCACTCAGTATTTTGTTGAAGAAGCTTTGGCAGCAATTACAGCCTTGAGTCTTCTTGGGTATGAGACTACAAGCTTGGCACACCTGTATTTGGGGAGTTTCTCCCATTCTTCTCTGCAGATCCTCTCAAGCTCTGTCAGGTTGGATGGGGAGTGTCACTGCACAGATATTTTCAGGTCTCTCCAGAGATGTTCGATCAGGTTCAAGTCCGGACTCTGGCTGGGCCACTCAAGGACATTCAGAGACTTGTCCTGAAGACACTCTTGTGTTGTCTTGGCTGTGTGCTTAGGGTTATTATTCTGTTGGAAGCTGAACCTTTGTCCCCGTCTGAGATCCTGAGCACTCTGGAGCAGGTTTTCATCAAGGATCGCTCCATTCATTTTTGCCTCGATCCTGACTATACTATTGCGCCTGCCCCTGAAAAACATCCCCACAGCATGATGCTGCCACCACTATGCTTCACCGTAGGGATGGTGCCAGGTTTCCTCCAGACATGATGCTGTAACCACCATGCTTCACCGTAGGGATGGTGCCAGGTTTCCTCCAGACATGCTGCTGCCACCACCATGCTTCACCGTGGGGATGGTGCCAGGTTTCCTCCAGACGTGATGCTGTAACCACCATGCTTCACCGTAGGGATGGTGCCAGGTTTCCTCCAGACATGCTGCTGCCACCACCATGCTTCACCGTAGGGATGGTGCCAGGTTTCCTCCAGACATGATGCTGTAACCACCGTGCTTCACCGTAGGGATGGTGCCAGGTTTCCTCCAGACATGATGCTGTAACCACCATGCTTCACCGTAGGGATGGTGCCAGGTTTCCTCCAGACGTGATGCTGTAACCACCATGCTTCACCGTAGGGATGGTGCCAGGTTTCCTCCAGACATGATGCTGTAACCACCATGCTTCACCGTAGGGATGGTGCCAGGTTTCCTCCAGACATGATGCTGTAACCACCATGCTTCACCGTAGGGATGGTGCCAGGTTTCCTCCAGACGTGACGCTTGACATTCAAGCCAAAGAGTTCAATCTTGGTTTCATCAGACCTGTTTTCGCTTTGTCATTATGGGCTACTGTGATGTCATTATGGGCTATTGTGATGTCATTATGGGCTATTGTGATGTCATTATGGGGTATTGTGATGTCATTATGGGGTATTGTGATGTCAGTGTGGGAGAGTGTTGTGTGTAGATTGAGGAGGATAAAAAAAACAATTGTATCCATTTTAGAATAAGGCTGTAACTTCACAAAATGTGTAAAAAGGGGAAGGGGTCTGAATACTTTCCGAAGGTGCTGAATGTCATGAAAACCTTCAGGTCTTCAGATGAAAACATTCCCTTTGCCTGCTGGGTAGGCGCCAATTTCTGTATGTTTTGTATAATTAGAGGAAGGATTGAGTTTTGGCCATTGAAACGACACACACACACCACCTCCACCACCCCCCCCCCACCCCAACACACCTGAGTGAGGTGCAGTTGTAGCTGTGTCTTGGCCTCAGTGAGCTGCAGACAGCGCTGGCTGAAGGCCTGGTCTACGTTAGAGCACTGGACCCTCAGGTCCTCAGCCGTCTCCTGTAGGACCCTCTCCACCAGCAGCCTGAGCTCCACGCTGGCCTGCTCCTCCCGCTGAGCCACAGACAGGTTGTCCTGGGTGAAAGACACCCACGCATCACGGTTACACAGCCTGGGAGAGAGGATGGAGATGTTAACACACTATTAATACACACCAACGTGGTGTCTGAGTTGGGGTGGTACTGAGTTGGGGTGGTACTGAGTTGGGGTTATACTGTGCCGGGGTGGTACTGAGTTGGGGTGGTACTGGGTTAGGGTGGTACTGTGTGTATTATACAGCTACTCACTGGTCCTGTAGGTTGTCTGAGTTGGGGTGGTACTGAGTTGGGGTGGTACTGGGTTGGGGTGGTACTGAGTTGGGGTGGTACTGTGTTGAGGTGGTACTAAGTGTATAATACAGCTACTCACTGGTCCTGTAGGTTCTCTGAGTTGGGGTGGTACTGTGTCGGGGTGGTACTGAGTTGGGGTGGTACTGTGTTGAGGTGGTACTAAGTGTATAATACAGCTACTCACTGGTCCTGTAGGTTCTCTGAGTTGGGGTGGTACTGAGGTGGGGTGGTACTGTGTCGGGGTGGTACTGAGTTGGGGTGGTACTGAGTTGGGGTGGTACTGAGTGTATTATATATACAGCTACTCACTGGTCCTGTAGGTTCTCTGAGTTGGGGTGATACTGTGTGTCAGTACTCATGTTGTTGTAGCGACCACACTGGTCATCCAGACTGTAGGCCTGGTACTTATCAGACCAGTCCAGCTCTAGAGTCTGCTTGGCATCTCTGTTACACCTGATACACACACACACAGTGGGACACAGTGAGGGGCAGAAAGCCAGTGTGAGGGTCTGATGAGGGTCTGGGAGGAAGTGAAAAGCTGAAGTGAGGATAGCCATGTGATTAACTGTTCAGCAGTATAACAGTCATGTGACTAACTGTTCAGCAGTATAATAGTCATGTGATTAACTGTTCAGCAGTATAATAGTCATGTGATTAACTGTTCAGCAGTATAATAGTCATGTGATTAACTGTTCAGCAGTATAATAGCCATGTGATTAACTGTTCAGCAGTATAATAGTCATGTGATTAACTGTTCAGCAGTATAATAGCCATGTGATTAACTGTTCAGCAGTATAATAGTCATGTGATTAACTGTTCAGCAGTATAATAGTCATGTGATTAACTGTTCAGCAGTATAATAGCCATGTGATTAACTGTTCAGCAGTATAATAGTCATGTGATTAACTGTTCAGCAGTATAACAGCCATGTGATTAACTGTTCAGCAGTATAATAGTCATGTAATTAACTGTTCAGCAGTCTAATAGCTTTGGGGTAGAAGCTGTTCAGGAGCCTTTTGGTCCTAGACTTGGCGCTCCGGTGGTGCTTGCCATGCGGTAGCAGAGAGAACCGTCTATGACTAGAGTGGCTGGAGTCTTTGACAATTTTTAGGGCCTTCCTCTGACACCGCCTGGTATAGAGGTCCTGGATGGCAGGGAGCTCGACCCCAGTTATGTACTGGGCCATACGCACTACCCTCTGTAGCGCCTAGCGGTCGGACACCGATCAGTTGCCATACCAGGCGGTGCAGCAGCCAGTCAAAAGGCTCTCTATGGTGCAGCTTTATAACCTTTAGAGGATCTGAGGGACCATGTCAAATCTTTTCAACCTCCTGAGGGGGAAGAGACGTTGTCATGCCCTTTCCACCTCTGTGTTGGTGTGTTTGGACCATGATGGGTCCTTAGTGATGTGAACACCGAGGAACTTGAAGCTCTCGACCGTCTCCACTACAGCCCCGTCCATGTGGAGTGTAGAGGCTCGGCCCTCCGTTTCCTGTAGTCCAGATCAGCCCCTTTGTCTTGTCCACGTTGAGGGAGAGGTTGTTGTCCTGGCACCACACTGCCAGGTCTCTGACCTCTTCCCTGTAGGCTGTGTGGGACCACGCAGTCGTGTGGGACCACGCAGTCGTGTGGGACCACGCAGTCGTGGGTGAACAGGGAGTAGAGGATGGGCCTTAGCAACACAGGGGACGTGAAATTAAGAATACATTTTTTTATTTGCGATGTGTTGCCAGGTTACCATTTTCCAATGAAGCACTGTGAGTAGCTGGACACACGATAATGCCCCACTGTTCAAAAGGAATTTTCAAGAAGGCTAAAAACAAATGATTGATGGATGAACACACACTTTTCAAATGTTGGGTGTGCTAACTATGTTTTTTTGGAGAAAAAATAATAATAATGATTTAACCTTTCTTTAACTAGGCAAGTCAGTTAAGAGCAAAATATTATTTACAATCACGGCCTACCCCAGGCTAAACCCGGACGACGCTGGGCCAATTGTGCGCCACCCTATGGGACTCCCAATCACGGCCGGATGTGATACAGCCTGGATGAATCACAACGTTAGTAAAGTAATGACTGTTTCAGACACGTTTCAGTTTTACAAGTCACAAGTAAGTCTCAAGTCTTAGCACTCAAGTCAAGTCCCACGTCAACACAGGCAAGTCTGAGTCAAGTCCAGAGTCAAGAACGTCAAGTATCAAGTCAAGTCTCAAGTCCTAAACTTTGAGTTTTGAGTCCTAAACATGTCATAATGTGCTCTTCACCAAACGTAATGCCATTTCACATTTTTAACAAGAGTAATAGTTAGTATATTACATTTACGCAAATCATGAATGCTTTTTAAAATATCTATATATTTATTACTTTCCAAATAAATGTTATATTTCCATGGAAATACATGGGTAGCCCTGTGAAAGTCCCCGTCCCCATAGTGATCGACTATCGAGGATCGCTATGAGGCGCAATAGCCCAACCTTGTTTTAGGAACAGCAGTAACATCAGGCAGGATTTAGGCTACCAGCTGCCTAGCCAGTTGTAGCTCAAGTGTGGGTGCAAATTATCACGTTCCCGCACTGACTGATTGTGTGGAGGCTCATTGATTTAACATTATCTTAGCCCACATGATACTCTATTAAAGTAATACAATATATAACTGTCGGCTATGTTAGCCCCGACTTACCGTTATTTGTGCAGATTCAAATGTCGAACAAAGTTGGAAATTGTTGCGCCTCCGTCTGTTACTTTCTTCCCGCATGAAGTTGCAATCTGTTTTGTGACACAATTCTTGCACAATTTGATTGGTTGCTGTCCGATTCAAACTGTAATCCGTTAAATGAAGAGTTGATGCACCGCACACTTTTTTTAATAGCAATTGGTTTGTGCGAGTACCTACGTGCTCCAGACAGTAGGGGGAGCCAGAAGACTAAAACTCAAAGGACACCTTGTTCCCCATATCAGGGTCCCATTTATTAATACACACTGAGCAAAACTTAGACACACAATATGCAATGGGAAACAAAAATGAATGTTTCTTATTGGGCAACTTTAGGTAGTCCATCCCTGTTTGAGTCTAATTTCCTTTTTTTTAGTGCCTAATGAATAGACTACAACCCAGCTCAGCTGTCGTCTTAATGAATAGGCTACAACCCAGCTCAGCTGTCGTCTTAATGAATAGGCTACAACCCAGCTCAGCTGTAGTCTTAATGAATAGGCTACAACCCAGCTCAGCTGTCGTCTTAATGAATAGGCTACAACCCAGCTCAGCTGTAGTCTTAATGAATAGGCTACAACCCAGCTCAGCTGTAGTCTTAATGAATAGGCTACAACCCAGCTCAGCTGTAGTCTTAATGAATAGGCTACAACCCAGCTCAGCTGTAGTCTTAATGAATAGACTACAACCCAGCTCAGCTGTCGTCTTAATGAATAGACTACAACCCAGCTCAGCTGTAGTCTTAATGAATAGGCTACAACCCAGCTCAGCTGTAGTCTTAATGAATAGGCTACAACCCAGCTCAGCTGTAGTCTTAATGAATAGGGTACAACCCAGCTCAGCTGTAGTCTTAATGAATAGACTACAACCCAGCTCAGCTGTAGTCTTAATGAATAGACTACAACCCAGCTCAGCTGTAGTCTTAATGAATAGGCTACAACCCAGCTCAGCTGTAGTCTTAATGAATAGGCTACAACCCAGCTCAGCTGTAGTCTTAATGAATAGACTACAACCCAGCTCAGCTGTCGTCTTAATGAATAGACTACAACCCAGCTCAGCTGTAGTCTTAATGAATAGGCTACAACCCAGCTCAGCTGTAGTCTTAATGAATAGGCTACAACCCAGCTCAGCTGTAGTCTTAATGAATAGGCTACAACCCAGCTCAGCTGTAGTCTTAATGAATAGGCTACAACCCAGCTCAGCTGTAGTCTTAATGAATAGGCTACAACCCAGCTCAGCTGTAGTCTTAATGAATAGGCTACAACCCAGCTCAGCTGTAGTCTTAATGAATAGACTACAACCCAGCTCAGCTGTAGTCTTAATGAATAGACTACAACCCAGCTCAGCTGTAGTCTTAATGAATAGGCTACAACCCAGCTCAGCTGTAGTCTTAATGAATAGGCTACAACCCAGCTCAGCTGTAATCTTAATGAATAGGCTACAACCCAGCTCAGCTGTAATCTTAATGAATAGGCTACAACCCAGCTCAGCTGTAGTCTTAATGAATAGACTACAACCCAGCTCAGCTGTAGTCTTAATGAATAGGCTACAACCCAGCTCAGCTGTAGTCTTAGTGAATAGGCTACAACCCAGCTCAGCTGTAGTCTTAATGAATAGGCTACAACCCAGCTCAGCTGTAGTCTTAGTGAATAGGCTACAACCCAGCTCAGCTGTAGTCTTAATGAATAGGCTACAACCCAGCTCAGCTGTAGTCTTAATGAATAGGCTACAACCCAGCTCAGCTGTAGTCTTAATGAATAGGCTACAACCCAGCTCAGCTGTAGTCTTAATGAATAGACTACAACCCAGCTCAGCTGTAGTCTTAATGAATAGGCTACAACCCAGCTCAGCTGTAGTCTTAGTGAATAGGCTACAACCCAGCTCAGCTGTAGTCTTAGTGAATAGGCTACAACCCAGCTCAGCTGTAGTCTTAATGAATAGGCTACAACCCAGCTAAGCTGTAGTCTTAGTGAATAGGCTACAACCCAGCTCAGCTGTAGTCTTAATGAATAGGCTACAACCCAGCTCAGCTGTAGTCTTAATGAATAGGCTAGAACCCAGCTCAGCTGTAGTCTTAATGAATAGGCTACAACCCAGCTCAGTTGTAGTCTTAATGAATAGGCTACAACCCAGCTCAGCTGTAGTCTTAATGAATAGGCTACAACCCAGCTCAGCTGTAGTCTTAGTGAATAGGCTACAACCCAGCTCAGCTGTAGTCTTAATGAATAGGCTACAACCCAGCTCAGCTGTAGTCTTAATGAATAGGCTACAACCCAGCTCAGCTGTAGTCTTAATGAATAGACTACAACCCAGCTCAGCTGTAGTCTTAATGAATAGGCTACAACCCAGCTCAGCTGTAGTCTTAATGAATAGGCTACAACCCAGCTCAGCTGTAGTCTTAATGAATAGACTACAACCCAGCTCAGCTGTAGTCTTAATGAATAGACTACAACCCAGCTCAGCTGTAGTCTTAATGAATAGACTACAACCCAGCTCAGCTGTAGTCTTAATGAATAGGCTACAACCCAGCTCAGCTGTAGTCTTAATGAATAGACTACAACCCAGCTCAGCTGTAGTCTTAGTGAATAGGCTAGAACCCAGCTCAGCTGTAGTCTTAGTGAATAGGCTACAACCCAGCTCAGCTGTAGTCTTAATGAATAGGCTACAACCCAGCTCAGCTGTAGTCCTTTCCTAGAATAATGTGTGGAAATGTGTGATGACACAATCAAATGAAAATAGAGGATCTTATAAATAAACCATGTATATAGTTACTGCTGATGCATCTAAAATATTCATTGTGACACTAATTGTGACACTCACTTGATTTGATTGACAGCCTGACTCAGCGTTCTCTTCAACAGAGCCTGGATGCTCCTGATCAACTCCACCTCCTGCGGTACACAAACACAACCATCACCTTATTTTCAGATTGGTTTCTAGTGAAATAACGTCTAGGCAACATTTAATAATGATACAAGTATTTCGACTTGAGCAAAGACAAGTCGATGTTATTGTTTTAATCACCTTAAGCAGCTCCTCCTCTACGCCGTCTTTAACCAGGTCGGGACCCAGCCGCCGTTCCCGACAGGTTAGGTTATCCGTGGCGATGGCGAACGGGATCTCGGTGGCGTCCAGCGCCTTCAACAGCCTCCTCTTCTGCCCCAGGAGGAGGTCTGTCTCGGCCACCAGCTTCTCTATGTGCCGCTGCAGCTCCGACTTCCAGAAGTGGATATGCTGCAGTCTCTCTCCCAGGTGCCGCGTCCCCTCAGCTTGGGTGCGCAGAGTCCCGGCCTCGGTCTCTTGATATAGTGTTTTGGACTCATGGCAAATCCTCTCGGCGTTGTTTCGGTCAGTAGCGGCCTGGTGAAGGGTAGAGAAGTTATTGATGTGCCATTCCTCCGGGCTGTACTTGGATGAGCGGTACCCCGCCGTAGCCAAGCCGGAGGAGGGATAGAAGCCCTCCTTGAATGTGGCCTCTGCGTCTGGAGGCGGGAACGGCTCGCCTGCTTTGGCAACTGACCTGCTGTCGAAATTATGTCTGGCCACTAAAACTTCTGAAGACATTTTGTGGCGAATTGGTGATACCTGATATTAAAAACACTGCGATCCGACACAGGATTGTAGTTAACGGAGTCGCAGCATAAACAAGAGCCACACAGGGGAAGTGAAGAATCACATGTTTTGTATTTGCGCTGCGTTGCCAGGTGACCTGTTTCCAAGGAAACACCGTGTAACTAACTGGACACGCGATAATGCCCCACGGTTCCAAATGAATTATCAGGCAACAACAAATGGTGCATGGAGGAACACACACACACACATTTTCAAATGTATTCATCTGAATATAGGCCTATGTTAGGTGTGCTAACTAAATTTATATACCCATTTATATGTCCAAAAATGGATGTCGAAACTAAGGATTGCCACTTTAATTGATGAATAATAATTGTTTTAATAATGTCAATAATAACTTGAACTTTTAACATGACAGTGGCCCCTGTGTTTTTTTTCCCCAAAAACATACATGCACACACACACACACACACACACAAGCATATTCACACCCCTCCAACTCTCCACTTTAAAACCCTTTAACGGAGTCATAGGTCTCTGGTCTATTGATGGGAATCAGAACCGAGTCATAGATCTCTGGTCTATTGATGGGAATCAGTGTCTTCTGGTCTGTGTCCCAAATTACACCCTGTTGCCCAGATAGTGTACTACTCATTGTAATTTGGGAAACACTACTGGTGTGAGGGGAATTTCCTGTTTCACTGGGCTTTGCCACACAGTGATGATGCAATTACACTGAAACTAGTGAGTGACTAATGGGAGTAGTTATTGTCCATCAGGCATGTGTTCTATTCAGTCATGTAAGATCATGTTTTCCCATCTGCCTCACATCTGTGTGCATTCTCTCTCTCTCTCAATTTTTCAATTCAATTTAAGGGCTTTATTGGCATGGGAAACATGTTAACATTGTCAAAGCAAGTAAAGTAGATAATAAACAAATGTGAAACAAACAATAAACATTGCACTCACAAAAGTTCCAAAAGAATAAAGACATTACACATGTCATATTATATATATATATACAGTGTTGTAACGATGTACAAATGGTTCAAGTACAAAAGGGAAAATAAATCAACGTATATGTGTTGTTTTTACAATGGTGCTTGTTCTTCACTGGTTGACCTTTTCTCGTGGCAACAAGTCACAAATCTTGCTGCTGTGATGGCACACTGTTGTATTTCATCCAATAGATATGGGAGTTTATCAAATTTGGGTTTGTTTTTCGAATTCTTTGTGGGTCTGTGTAATCTGACGGAAATATGTGTCTCTAATTTGCTCATACATTGGGCAGGAGGTTAGGAAGTGCAGCTCAGTTTCCACCTCATTTTGTGGGCAGTGTGCACAGAGGATATTTTTGCAGAATTCTGCATGCAGCCTCTCAATTTGGTGTTTGTCCCATTTTGTGAATTCTTGGTTAGTGAGCGGACCCCAGACCTCACAACCATAAAGGGCAATGGGTTTTATGACTGGTTTAAGTATTCTTAGCCAGATCCTAATTGGTATGTCAAATTGTATGTTCCTTTTGATGGCATAGAAGGAGCTTCTTGCCTTGTCTCTCAGCTCGTTCACAGCTTTGTTTAGGCCGAGGGATGTATAGTTTTTTGTGTGCTCTAGGGCAATGGTGTCTAGATGGAATTTATATTTGTGGTCCTGGCAACTGGACATTTTTTGGAACAACATTATTTTTTATCTTACTGATGTTTACTGTCAGGGCCCAGGTCTGTCAGGGCCCAGGTCTGTCAGGGCCCAGGTCTGTCAGGGCCCAGATCTGTCAGGGCCCAGATCTGTCAGGGCCCAGATCTGTCAGGGCCCAGGTCTGTCAGGGCCCAGGTCTGTCAGGGTCCAGATCTGACAGAATATGTGCAGAAGATCTAGGTGCGGGATGTAGGCCTTCTCTCTCTCTTTAGCTCCACACAGTCCGCAGTACCTCGTCTCCTCCAGGGCTCCAGTCCACAGTACCTCGTCTCCTCCAGGGCTCCAGTCCACAGTACCTCGTCTCCTCCAGGACTCCAGTCCACAGTACCTCGTCTCCTCCAGGACTCCAGTCCACAGTACCTCGTCTCCTCCAGGACTCCAGTCCACAGTACCTCGTCTCCTCCAGGACTCCAGTCCACAGTACCTCGTCTCCTCCAGGGCTCCAGTCCACAGTACCTCGTCTCCTCCAGGACTCCAGTCCACAGTACCTCGTCTCCTCCAGGGCTCCAGTCCACAGTACCTCGTCTCCTCCAGGACTCCAGTCCACAGTACCCAGTCTCCTCCAGGGCTCCAGTCCACAGTACCTCGTCTCCTCCAGGACTCCAGTCCACAGTACCTCGTCTCCTCCAGGGCTCCAGTCCACAGTACCCAGTCTCCTCCAGGGCTCCAGTCCACAGTACCTCGTCTCCTCCAGGACTCCAGTCCACAGTACCTCGTCTCCTCCAGGGCTCCAGTCCACAGTACCTCGTCTCCTCCAGGACTCCAGTCCACAGTACCCAGTCTCCTCCAGGACTCCAGTCCACAGTACCCCGTCTCCTCCAGGACTCCAGTCCACAGTACCTCGTCTCCTCCAGGACTCCAGTCCACAGTACCTCGTCTCCTCCAGGACTCCAGTCCACAGTACCTCGTCTCCTCCAGGGCTCCAGTCCACAGTACCTCGTCTCCTCCAGGACTCCAGTCCACAGTACCTCGTCTCCTCCAGGGCTCCAGTCCACAGTACCTCGTCTCCTCCAGGACTCCAGTCCACAGTACCCAGTCTCCTCCAGGGCTCCAGTCCACAGTACCTCGTCTCCTCCAGGACTCCAGTCCACAGTACCTCGTCTCCTCCAGGGCTCCAGTCCACAGTACCCAGTCTCCTCCAGGGCTCCAGTCCACAGTACCTCGTCTCCTCCAGGACTCCAGTCCACAGTACCTCGTCTCCTCCAGGGCTCCAGTCCACAGTACCTCGTCTCCTCCAGGACTCCAGTCCACAGTACCCAGTCTCCTCCAGGACTCCAGTCCACAGTACCTCGTCTCCTCCAGGACTCCAGTCCACAGTACCTCGTCTCCTCCAGGACTCCAGTCCACAGTACCTCGTCTCCTCCAGGACTCCAGTCCACAGTACCTCGTCTCCTCCAGGGCTCCAGTCCACAGTACCTCGTCTCCTCCAGGGCTCCAGTCCACAGTACCTCGTCTCCTCCAGGACTCCAGTCCACAGTACCTCGTCTCCTCCAGGACTCCAGTCCACAGTACCTCGTCTCCTCCAGGACTCCAGTCCACAGTACCTCGTCTCCTCCAGGACTCCAGTCCACAGTACCTCGTCTCCTCCAGGACTCCAGTCCACAGTACCTCGTCTCCTCCAGGACTCCAGTCCACAGTACCTCGTCTCCTCCAGGACTCCAGTCCACAGTACCTCGTCTCCTCCAGGACTCCAGTCCACAGTACCTCGTCTCTTCCAGGACTCCAAAAAAGTAAGGGGCTGTTGCTCTGCTCGTGGCTGAGAAATGGTGCTCTGAGTTGGGGGGTTTCAGAGTGCTTCTTTGGAGGATATAATAAAATATGAAAGAGTTGTGTGTATGACTAGGAATATCTGTGTTTGTTTTGTGTGTGTTGCTACGTGAGAAAGAAAAGACTTGTTAGAAGAGGGGTGTTTTTAAATCGGATTAGAGAAAACACAGCACCAGTCACCCTACCTTCTAACGCAGACATATCTGTTAGATGTGTACACACAGACAGCTCTGTTAGATGTGTACACACAGACAGCGTTGTTAGATGTGTACACAGACAGCTCTGTTAGATGTGTACACAGACAGCTCTGTTAGACGTGTACACACAGACAGCGCTGTTAGATGTGTACACACAGACAGCTCATTTAGATGTGTACACACAGACAGCGCTGTTAGATGTGTACACACAGACAGCGCTGTTAGATGTGTACACACAGACAGCGCTGTTAGATGTGTATACACAGTGAATTTGATAGCTAACCAAACCATGATATAATTTATGGGGAAATGTCCAGCTGTTCTGTGGGATGTTGGATTAAGGAAATTAAAATCTAGCCTTCCGTAAATGTTTAACTGACTGGGATGTGTGAGTTTGGGTTTCTGCCCATTGTAAATGGGTATAGTAAAGTTCAAGGTTGGGGTCATTTCAAATTAAAGTCAGTTAGTTCAAGATTACTTCTAAATAAATGAAAGAGGAGAAGCTTTTCATTTAAAAATCACTTCCTGAATTGTGTCTTTAATTCTAACTAACCCTGGTAAAGATTGACAACCAGATTATAATATCCTCTGGGAAATGGCTAGTAGTGATGGTCACTGGTGTGTGTGTGTAGTAGGGATGTTGAATTAGTGTGTGTGTGTGTGTGTGTGTGTGTGTGTGTGTGTAGTAGGGATGGTGAATTGGTGTGTGTGTGTGTGTGTGTAGTAGGGATGGTGAATTGGTGTGTGTGTGTGTGTGTGTAGTAGGGATGGTGAATTGGTGTGTGTGGCAACAGCAGGTCAGCTTGCAGCATTCTCTGTAAGCATTTCCTGAAGCACATGCCACCTACAGTATTGCGAATGGCCCACCCAACTATAACTGTCTCCATCAGTCACTCTCTCTCTACTCACGCACACGCCACATCCCAAAGTGCCCTGATGGGGAAGAAACCACCCCCACCCCCCCTACTGCCTCTGATCTGGCAGACTCAGTAAACACAAATACTGTGTAGTAGTAGTAGTTGTTCGTTGTGTATGAATAGGGACGTGAGATACATTACATGATAATAACATGGAAAACACTGGTCACTTTCAAGATGCATCATCTTCATGTGATACGCACCCGCTCAAAACACCGCCGGAAGACACGTGTCGGCGCCATCCAATGCTGTTACAGTATTTAGCGTTTGTACTTTTTGAAAAATGCAGAAGGAACCTCGTCTGTTGGAATCACATGCTGCCAGTCGCAGCAATTTTTGGCGATTTTAATCATCATTTTCCTGGTAAGAGAATGATATCTTGTATTTTTTTCATGGTTAGTTTTGGTTTCTGTAGTGGACGACGATAATAATAATAAACCTTGGCTGAGAAAGGGGAAAGGCGATACATAGTCAGTTTCACAACTGAATTTATTCAACTGCATTTAACCCAACTCCTTCATCGACGTCCACGGCGACTGGGAAGCAGTTGTTGTTGGGGGTTAACTGCCTTGCTCAAGGGCAGAACGGCAGACTATTTCAGATTATAGGGCCAGTGCTCTTAACCTCTAGGCTATGTGTCACCCAGTTGTTGGCACTTGTAATGAGCTTTATGCACTTTAGGATTGAGACTAAGTTAGTACTTCTGTTTTCAGCATTCTGATCTCTGCATGTTTTGGATGTTCAACAGGCAACATTAGGACAGAGGGACAAAATTACTCAGATTGCCCAGGACTGAAATCCCATACCCTGAAGGTATGGATTCTGAGGCTAGGAAACATCACAAGGGAGAATTCTTGAGGAAACATCCTGAGACTCTGATAGTGGATTACAAAAAAGCACTGAAGAACAGAGTCAAAACCAACTATGTTTTCTACACAGCGCACCCCGCAGCCTGGCGTAGGGCCCTGCGCCAAACCTACCCCAACACTAAAGAGAGCGACATCAACTATGCCGTACAGGTCAAAGTGTATGTCGATGACAGTCCCTTAAAGGTTGTTATTACAGTGAATCTTTATCACACCGGTACCGTCATGGTCCAAGGCTCTCAGACCCAGCTCAACAACTTTCAACAGGACTTTCAGGAACTGAAGGAAAAAGCTGAGCTGAATAAAAGCATCGTCACATACCAAGGAGCTTGTTAGAATTGCAAATGTATCGTGTTACATTTGTGGTAAATATGGTGTGTATAGATAAGAAACATTTTAAAAGCATACATTTTTACTTCATTGTCAATAATTGTATGCACTCAGACATGCTATAAAATATGTATTTAAAACAGAAAGAGAGTGTGTGTGTCTGTGTTTGTGAGTATAATACATCCGTGCGTATGGTTGTGTGTGTGTATAATACTACCCTACCAAGCAAAATAACATACCCCCAATTTTATCCAGAACACAATAGAGGCAGGATACTTGTCCACATGATTAAGCATGTATTTAATGTAGCAAAAATGACATTAACTCATTTTCGAACAAATGAGCAGTTACTGCCTTTTTGCTTGGTTGGGCAGAATACAGCTACTCACTGGTCCTGTAGGTTGTCTGAGTTGGGGTGGTACTGTGTGTCAGCCTTGATGCAAAGTGATCAAATGTGAAGAATAAAAAAGGAGAATACGTTTGGGCTTCTATGCCTAAACATCAGTGCTGCTTATCACCTGTTAGCACTTTTCACATCTCGGCCTCCTTGGTTTTTCCTTTGCATGCTTTGCGGGTGAGTAGCTACGTATTACAGACAGTAAGGGGCGCCATAAGACAAAAAAAGGACATTGTTACCATAGCAGGATCCGTATTCATTAGTGCACACAGGAGCAAAACGTAGGCAAACAATTTGCACTGGAAAACGAAAACGAGCGTTTCTTATTGGACAACCTGAGGCAGTCCATTTTCCTGTTTGGTACCTAAATGAATAGGCTGCAACCCGGCTCAGCTGCTGCAAAGATGGCGGACAGAAATACCAGGATAGAAGCAAATATACGGGATTATAACGTCATAACGATTCATGCAAAACATAGTTGACAGGAACATGCTAGTTAATGTAGAGACAAACGAGTATGCATATGTTTTATCATAAAGTCAATTTGCGAAAATGGCGATTTAGCAAGCTTTCTGACTAGCTAACAGTAGCCAGCTAGCTAGCTTTATGGGTGTTTTGACATGAATATGAAATTGTAATGAGTGTTTGTTTTAGGGACTCCTGAAACAACCAGCCTGTCGTCTTGTGAAACAGTGGATGTAAAGAATCAGCTAGGTAAAGCATTTACTGCGAATTTAATGTACAATTGTGTAAGCTTGCCTTGTGGATAACGTAACATTGTAAGCTTGCCTTGTGGATAACGAGAACTTTGCGACCTTTTGCCACATTTCAGGCTTCAAACATAAGAAATAAAACTGTATTTTTTTGTGAAGAATCAACAACAAGTGGGACACAATCATGAAGTGGAACGACATTTATTGGATATTTCAAACTTTTTTAACAAATCAAAATCTGAAAAATTGGGCGTGCAAAATTATTCAGCCCCTTTACTTTCAGTGCAGCAAACTCTCTCCAGAAGTTCAGTGAGGATCTCTGAATGATCCAATGTTGACCTAAATGACTAATGATGATAAATTACAATCCACCTGTGTGTAATCAAGTCTCCGTATAAATGCACCTGCACTGTGATAGTCTCAGAGGTCTGTTAAAAGCGCAGAGAGCATCATGAAGAACAAGGAACACACCAGACAGGTCCGAGATACTGTTGTGAAGAAGTTTAAAGCCGGATTTGGATACAAAAAGATTTCCCAAGCTTTAAACATCCCAAGGAGCACTGTGCAAGCGATAATATTGAAATGGAAGGAGTATCAGACCACTGCAAATCTACCAAGACCTGGCCGTCCCTCTAAACTTTCAGCTCATACAAGGAGAAGACTGATCAGAGATGCAGCCAAGAGGCCCATGATCACTCTGGATGAACTGCAGAGATCTACAGCTGAGGTGGGAGACTCTGCCCATAGGACAACAATCAGTCAGTCGTATATTGCACAAATCTGGCCTTATGGTAGAGTGGCAAGAAGAAAGCCATTTCTTAAAGATATCCATAAAAATTGTTTAAAGTTTGCCACAAGCCACCTGGGAGACACACCAAACATGTGGAAGAAGGTGCTCTGGTCAGATGAAACCAAAATTGAACTTTTTGGCAACAATGCAAAACGTTATGTTTGGCGTAAAAACAACACAGCT
The DNA here is from genome assembly GCF_057628025.1 of Oncorhynchus mykiss. NCBI lineage: Eukaryota > Metazoa > Chordata > Actinopteri > Salmoniformes > Salmonidae > Oncorhynchus > Oncorhynchus mykiss. The sequence continues at coordinate 14,361,165 of NC_143034.1, forward strand.
GAACACACCATCCCCACTGTCAAACACGGTGGTGGCAGCATCATGGTTTGGGCCTGCTTTTCTTCAGCAGGGACAGGGAAGATGGTTAAAATTGATGGGAAGATGGATGGTGTCAAATACAGGACCATTCTGGAAGAAAACCTGATGGAGTCTGCAAAAGACCTGAGACTGGGACGGAGATTTATCTTCCAACAAGACAATGATCCAAAACATAACGCAAAATCTACAATGGAATGGTTCAATAATAAACATATCCAGGTGTTAGAATGGCCAAGTCAAAGTCCAGACCTGAATCCAATCGAGAATCTGTGGAATGAACTGAAAACTGCTGTTCACAAATGCTCTCCATCCAACCTCACTGAGCTCGAGCTGTTTTGCAAGGAGGAATGGGAAGAAATGTCAGTCTCTCGATGTGCAAAACTGATAGAGACATACCCCAAGCGACTTACAGCTGTAATCGCAGCAAAAGGTGGCGCTACAAAGTATTAACTTAAGGGGGCTGAATAATTTTGCACGCCCAATTTTTCAGGTTTTGATTTGTTAAAAAAGTTTGAAATATCCAATAAATGTCGTTCCACTTCATGATTGTGTCCCACTTGTTGTTGATTCTTCACAAAAAAATACAGTTTTATATCTTTATGTTTGAAGCCTGAAATGTGGCAAAAGGTCGCAAAGTTCAAGGGGGCCGAATACTTTCGCAAGGCACTGTTTATTGTGCAGTGGAGGATAAAATCCCTGAATACCTATGGATGTGTAGCTGTCTAGCAGATCTGTGTATGGACCCAAACGTTTTGGATACATATTAGTTCAGAACCTAGATATGAACTTAAGCTATCATAGCCGGTTGTATCAACTTCAAAACAGTCTGACTGGCATCAATGAAGCCTATGGATTGAGTAGAATATAATCTAACTTTGTGCCACGGATGCAAGTCGTATATACATGTAGCATGAGATCCCCACATTGTAGCCTGTACATTTAATATTTCCACTGATCATGTACTCTACCTTGGTAAATAAAGGTGCGGTTCTGGTATGAATGTCTGAGATTCTTTTTCAGTCATATCCAATACCAGGAGTATCAAACGGGCAGTCTTTGAATGATGCCGTGTCTGCATGTATGTATTACAATTATACACTTCAACAGTGTTTACCAATCTTGGTCCTGGGACATCAATGGTTACACATAGTAACAAATAGACTATAAACATGATTTAACTAGTTAAAGGGCTTATTTGTAATTCATATATACAGAAACAGAATTTAAAAAAAAAAAACATTACACTTCCTTTGCATCATGTAAATAGGTTCATCTAATTTCCTTTATCTGCACTCATCTGAGGACAGGATAGGTGTGGTATTTCATCAAATGAGAGACTTCAACCAGTAGAGAATGTGAAATGTTTTACATAAGTGTCTCTAGAGGTGTCTCCTAACCAGCCTTGGGCCCGAAGGTTATCTGAACAGCGGGTGAGGCAGACACTTGAGTACAAACAATTTAGCGTAGTTATATAAATAATGAAGTGTCTTACTATTCTCCATGGTTTGTCCTCTTGTCTATTCTTTGAAGGTGGAAGGAGCCAGTTATACACCGGAGCCTGCTTACTACACAACACATAAATCAGATTGATAGACAAATGTGTAGGTGTGGCTTATAGGGTGTCTAATTGTTCTAAATGTTTTCAATATGAGTGACTCTTAAAAGAGCCTGTTTTGTATTTGTACAGACACCACACCTACCTAAACAGCACCCTCACCTGTGAAGTAGAACTCACAGGAACAGAAACTGAAATTAATAACTGCAGTTGACATAGCTGAGTAAATGGAAGAATACTCTTATTGCAATGTGGATGGCTCTTAAAAGAGCCTTTGGTTGTGCATAGTGTAGTCTGTGGTGTTGCCAGGGAACAGAATCCTTTGTGAAGAAGTAGGAGGTGAAGGTCTCCTGCACACGGATTGCCTCCTGTGCTGCGTTGTTGGCCCCCATCCTGGCAACATCCTGCAGAGCAGCAGACCTCTCCTCTGGAACACGGCGGAGCGCTGCAGGTCCCCTCCTGTTCATCATCATGAAGTTATGCAGGACACAGGTAGCCTTCACAGATGCCTGAAATCCCCCACGAGACAGTCCCAGATGGCCCTGGTCACCCAACTGTGCCGTGCCCTACACAGTAACTGTAGGCAATCGTTTAAGAAATCTCCAGTTGCAAGGCATCTGTAGGAATATGGAAGATAATGTCATTAGACTTTTACACCACAAGGTCATTGTGGATTACAAAGTATAATATTTCTTATAACATTGGATAGATGCATGTGTAGCATGTGACGACAGCAGGATCATATCAAGGATAGCGTCACAAATGAATACATAAATACCACTTGAAGCTTGATGATGACTTGATCATTTGAATCAGATGAGTGGCACGGAGGCAAAAATTAAAATGCGCACCCCTTTGAGACCCCAGGAACAGGACTGGGAACCATTGCTCTTCATCTGCAGACAGGGTTTCACAGCTCTGTATCTGAGGACAGAAAACAGACTTCATTATACTAAAATTAGACTGCACTGAATATTATGTTACGATTCTCTCCGTCCTCACTTCTTACTATGGAGTGGAACTACACAACAGTACCTGCCCTATCCAGAATAGCCTACTCTACCTTATTTGACAGTTGGAGCAGCTATCCTTTCACTCTCTTCCATGGCTGTTAGCTAGCTACCTACAAATGCATTTGGAGTTTGTTTTACAATTACATCAAGATAGCTAGCCATTATGAAGTTAGGTAACTGGTGATATTTAATTCAGTTAGCTAGCTATGCAGTATGTAAAGTTGGTTAGATAGCTAGCTACGTTAGCAGTTCAGTTGAGTTAAATTACACTGTAGCTAGTTCGCTAATAATACATAAACTGTGTAAATTGACTGTAGCACGCTTATTGGTCATAGTATGGGTATAGTTAGTCTACCAAAAGTTCCCGCATTTCGTACTTCATTAACCAAAATACAAAGTACACAAGCAGTGGACACTTCCGTGCTTTTATGGCCCATAATGCAGTTCTTCAGAAAATAGGCTCCAACGTTTTCAGATTTGAACAAAATGGCGGAAAATATGCGGGCGAAGTCCGACGAGAAAAGAGACGAATTCATTGCTTTAATTAATTATGGCAAATGTTAAAGAAATGTCGAGCAATGTAATACAGTAATTAATTTTCAAATAAGGTTACACATTATGTTGCCAGACGATTTGTTAGCTACGCTATTCTTACCAACCGCATAGTATACAATACAGCACTATGTGCTGGTATTTTACCCGTTAGTTGGGCTACTAATACATCGAACTTGCCAGTATATTAACTAACTTATATGCTATCTAACTACCCAACTGTGTGTTCGTAAATTGCATTTTGCTCTTGAAGTAGTCAGAGCGCACACTGGACTCACAATGGCAGTCAAGCACCCAAGCTAACATTGGCTAGCTACTTCATTTACTCGCCCTCATCTATGGCGCGATGCTCTTGTAACAGTATAACTTTCGTCCGTCCCCTCGCCCCTACCCGGGCTCGAACCAGGGACCCTCTGCACACATCACCCTCGAAGCGTCGTTGCCCATCGCGTCGAGACAAAAGGTCTCAGCGCGAGGTCGCCGATTGAAACGCTATTAGCACCACCACTAACCAGCCATTTCACATCGGTTACACTGAAATCGGAGTAGAGAGTGAATTTACATACGCAACCTATTGACTTGATTATTCACGTCATTCTTAGTTTGGCGGTATAGTCGTTGAGCGTTCCTAATGGACATTGTCTTAAGGTCTTGTCATTTGTTTTATTAACAAGAAGTTGCATAGTAACAGAATCAGAATTAACTTCCAAATTGGAAGGATACCGTTCGTTTACAGTTTCCTAAAATTAACTAATAGTATATACACTCATTAAGTATGTAGTATACAGTATGTTATTCGAACACGGGTAAAGTATTTTTCCCAAAGTGTATTTACTTACTTGAATAGATTCTCCCAGCAGCAATGTGGACGATTGGAAACAGGGCAGCGACGTTTGTCACCAGAGCGGGAGCTCTACTTAACTGTTAATGGAGAATAGATTGAACTATTTACCCATTTAATAACCAGATCTTTGTTGCACAACAGAACTGCTGCTGCCAGCATGCCCACAAGCTAGCCACGCGGTAGTTTACCGCGTGCAAGTGTACACAGGCCATAACAAATATCCTTTTAATTTTATGCACGTTATTACTCAATTTGCACTATAAACATAATATAAATGACGACGCGACACACAGCTTTTGTTTCTTATATCCCATACGTAACTGTATTGCAGAAATACAGTTTGACATTTGCTATCATTGTTTTATATGTTGCGTGCACGCCTCATAGTTTACGTGGTAACAGTCATTGTTATAATTTAACCATTATCATTCTCAAGTAAATAGTCACAGTTCAAAGTAATGTCTTGTTTACGTCTATTCCTCAGCAGTGATGGGTGCCACGGTGTGCTGATAAAGGAGGTCCGACCTGAATCCCAGGGTTAAAATACGGTTCCGGAAGGGCGTTGGGAAATGCCCACCGTCTCTTCACCCCGGTGGAACTCTTTTTCCCTTTGACGAGTTTAAAATAGCGAAGTACAGTTATACATTGATATTGTATACTGTTGATGAAATAGTGCTTATATTTAACGTTATCATTATTGTAGAAATGTAAAACTTGACGGTTTGCAGACTTGCCTTGGAGCTGGCCACTCCCCTTATAATGGAACGTCCCATCAGCGAGTTTATTTTTGGTTTATGAACGTTCTGTTCCTGCACGTTATAGCGTAGTTCTTTTTAACGTTAATACTTTACAGGACAGTTCGTTTTTCAAGTCATTTAGCCCTTGGTATATTTTAAAGCACTTTGGTTTATTTGCTGAGTCGTAATTTGTATCAGCCAAGTTTTGATAAATAAACCCCCTTATTGTTTCATTGTGACACTCACTTGATTTGATTGACAGCCTGACTCAGCGTTCTCTTCAACAGAGCCTGGATGCTCCTGATCAAGTCCACCTTCTGCGGTACACAAACACAACCATCACCTTATTTTCAGATTGGTTTCTAGTGAAATAACGTCTAGGCAACATTTAATAATGATACAAGTATTTAGGTGAACTAGAGCAAAGACAAGTCGATGTTATTTTTGTATCATCAGCAGCTCATCAGCAGCGATGGCGAACGGGATCTCGGTGGCGTCCAGCGCCTTCAACAGCCTCCTCTTCTGCTGCAGGAGGAGGTCTGTCTCGGCCACCAGCTTCTCGATGTGTCGCTGCAGCTCCGACTTCCAGAAGTGGATATGCTGCAGTCTCTCTCCCAGGTGCCGCGTCCCCTCAGCTTGGGTGCGCAGAGTCCCGGCCTCGGTCTTCGTATCCAGTGTTTTGGACTCATGGCGAATCCTCTTTGCGTTGTTTCAGTCTGTAACCACCTGGTGAAGGGTAGAGAAATGCTTGAAGTGCCATTCCTCCGGGCTGCCATTCCTCTGAACGGTACCCCGCAGTAGCCAAGCCGGAGGAGGGATACAAGTGTATGTGGGCGGGAGGCCACTCTAAAGTGTGCAATGCCACAGATGTCTCAAGTTTTGAAGGAGCATTGGCATGCTGACTGAAGGAATGTCCACCAGAGCTGTTGCCAGAGAATTTAATGTTAATTTCTCTACCATAAGCCACCTCCAACATTGTTTTAGACAACATGGCAGAATGTTGAATAACCACGCCAGACCAGGACCTCCACATCTGGGTTCTTCACCTGCAGGATCGTCTGAGACCAGCCACCCAGACAGCTGATGAAATTGAGGACTATTTCTGTCTGTAATAAAGACCTTTTGTGGGGGAACAAATCATTCTGATTGGCTGGGCCTGGCTCCCAAGTGGGTGGGCCTATGCTCTTCCAGGCCCGTCTATGGCTGCGCCCCTGCCCAGTCATATGAAGTCCATAGATTAGAGCCTAATACATTTATTTCAATTGACTGATTTCCTGTAACTCAGTAAAACTGTTGAAATGGTTGCATGTTACGTTTATATTTTTCTTCAGTATACATTCTCAGGAAACAACGAATACACTTTTCTAAAATGTATTCACCTGAAAATAGGCCTATGTTAGGTGCTCTAATGACCTTTTTTTCCAAACACCAATGGACCAATGTTAGTAAAGTAATGACTGTCTGGTCTGCGTTACGTTCTAATAGTCTAACTGAAGGTTACTCATCTCACCAACAACCACAGCAATGTTGATAATCGAGAACAATAACACAGTAACGTTTAACACTGTGATTTACCACAGCCACTATTTCCCTTCTCTCTCTCACACACACAGCATATTCACACCCCTCCACCTCTTCACTTTAAAACCCTTTAGTGAGTCAGAGGTCTCTGGTCTATTGATGGGAATCAGTGTCTTCAGGCCTGTGTCCCAAATGACACCATGTTCCCTAGATACGGTAGTGCACTACATTTGACCAGGGCTCAATGTCATTTGGGAAATGCCCCTGGTGTGAGTGGAATTTCCTGTTTGAATACGTTGTTACCTCATCTGCCTCACTCCTCCCCTCTGTGTGTGCGCTCGTTCTCACTCTCTTTCCTACCTGGTTCACTTTCTCACTGTCTCGAGGGAGTAGCAGCTCTGATCTTTAGCTCCACACAGTCGTCTCCTCCAGGACTCCAGTCCACAGTACCTCGTCTCCTCCAGGACTCCAGTCCACAGTACCTTGTCTCCTCCAGGACTCCAGTCCACAGTACCTCGTCTCCTCCAGGACTCCAGTCCACAGTACCTCGTCTCCTCCAGGGCTCCAAAAAGGTAAAGGGCTGTTGCTCTGCTCGTGGCTGGGAAAGGGTGCTCTGAGTTGGGGGATTTCAGAGTGCTTCTTTGGAGGATATAATAAAATATGAAAGAGTTGTGTGTATGACTAGGAATATCTGTTTGTTTTGTGTGTGTTGCTACGTGAGAAAGAAAAGACTTGTTAGAAGAGGGGTGTTTTTAAATCGGTTTAGAGAAAACACAGCACCAGTCACCCTACCTTCTAACACAGACATCTCTGTTAGATGTGTACATACAGACATCTCTGTTAGATGTGTACACACAGACATCTCTGTTAGATGTGTACACACAGACATCTCTGTTAGATGTGTACACACAGACAGCGCTGTTAGATGTGTACACACAGACAGCGCTGTTAGATGTAGACAGTGGCAAACTGTACTTCACACATCAGTGAATTTGATAGCTAACCAAACCATGATATAATTTATGGGGAAAAGTCCAGCTGTTCTGTGGGATGTTGGATTAAGGAAATTAAAATAAATCCTTGTGAAAATGTTTAACTGATTAGGGTGTGAGAGTTATGGTTCCTGCCCATGGTAAATGGGTATAGTAAAGGTCAGGTTTGGGGTCAATGCGAATTGAGATCCTTCAGTTCAGGAAGTAATCTGAAAAAATCTATATTCAATGACTTCTCAATAAATGGAAGAGGAGAAGCTACTAATTTAAAAAGTTCCTGAATTGGGTGTCTTCAATTCTAATTAACCTGTTGACCAGGGCCCATAGGGTAGTGTACTACTGTTGACCAGGGCCCATAGGGTAGTGTACTACTGTTGACCAGGGCCCATAGGGTAGTGTACTACTGTTGACCAGGGCCCATAGGGTAGTGTACTACTGTCGACCAGGGACCATAGGGTAGTGTACTACTGTTGACCAGGGCCCAGAGGGTAGTGTACTACTGTTGACCAGGGACCATAGGGTAGTGTACTACTGTTGACCAGGGCCCATAGGGTAGAGTACTACTGTCGACCAGGGCCCATAGGGTAGTGTACTACTGTCGACCAGGGCCCATAGGGTAGAGTACTACTGTCGACCAGGGCCCATAGGGTAGAGTACTACTGTCGACCAGGGCCCATAGGGTAGAGTACTACTGTTGACCAGGGCCCATAGGGTAGTGTACTACTGTCGACCAGGGCCCATAGGGTAGTGTACTACTGTCGACCAGGGCCCATAGGGTAGTGTACTACTGTTGACCAGGGCCCATAGGGTAGAGTACTACTGTTGACCAGGGCTGTTCCCTCAAATATTTTCATCAATGAGCAAATTTCAGGTCTGCTGAAGTTATTTTTAACCAGGGGCTCAACTTTACTAGGGACATGTCCCCCCACATTCTGAAATTCCATTAAGTCCCCCCCAGTTTTATCATTGAAATGTGATACAAAACGAGGCAACGGTGTGCTTTAGGACCATGCGGACGCCTCCGAGCGGTCAGGTAGGTTGTTTGGAGTGTTTATCCGAGTGGATAAAAATAATACAATTATGTCCCCCCCACTTCTAAAACCAATGTTGCCCCCCTATTTTTAACAGTGATCAATCAAGTAGACTACTATTTGGTCATAATGTAGGACTACCAGAGGGGCCTACCATCAAAAACAATGGGGAAAATGCATCCCATAACATTTTAACATGGAAATAGCTGTTCTATCATTCAGCCTACAGTAGCAGCCAATGTGTGGTGTTCAATGTTGGCCTACATTCTATGAGACGTTTGAAAAACACATTCAGGGCTTGACATGAACCTGTTTATCCACTTGTCCTTCAGACAAGGAGGAGACTGAAAATGTTGTTGAGTTGTTTGATGCAAGAAATCGTTTTATTCCCATACCATTATTACAGAAAATCAGACAAATACAACAAAATACAACACTGCCCCTTTAACACAAAAAAAGCTCTTTAGCTGAATCACTTTTCAAAGATGTTTAGAAATGCACACGTGTTGTGTCTTGTAGGAAACTACACTCCCCCATTGAGGATTACAAATGATCTATAACTGGGCTAATAACTCACTAACTAGCAAAGGATATGAACAAATGTCCACACGTTGCTACGTGCATCTCTCACTTTTGATCTCAAAACAAGCTCATCTACTCGCGACCGCAGATTCTGTAAAGACAGGCTCGTTCAAACAGTGTTGCCACCTCATCAATAAGGAAAGTAGCTATTGGCTGTCCTAAAAGTCGCTAGAAATCGGTAAATGACGTCTTTGCATAATTGGCCATGTAATTGTGACGGACGCTGTAGGAGAGAGGAATAAAGTCGTGGGAGAGACAAAATGCAAGTAAAAAAACACCCTAAATATGTTTAGAACCACTAATGAACTTTCTTCTGTCGATTCTTGTTTTTTTTTATGTCACAATTCCAACCCTCCTTTATCCGGGCTTGGGACCGGCAAAAGTGAACCAAGAGACTCTGGCGGAGTTACTAAGTATTTTGTTTATTTGTTTATTTTTTGGTTATTTAGTTTATTTCATTTAAGAATGATGGAGGCCACTGTGTTCTTGGGGACCTTCAATGCTGCATATTTTTTGGTACCCTTCCCCAGATCTGTGCCTCGACACAATCCTGTCTCGGAGCTCTACGGACAATTCCTTCGAACTCATGGCTTGGTTTTTGCTGTGACATGCACTGTCAACTGTGAAACCTTATTTAGACAGGTGTGTGCCTTTCCAAACTATGTCCAATCAATTGAATTTACCACAGGTGAACTCCAAGTTGTAGAAACATTTCAAAGATGATCAATGGAAACAGGATGCACCTGAGCTCAATTTAGAGTAAATTTCATAGCAAAGGGTCTGAATACTTATGTAAATAAGGTATTTCTGTTTTGTAAACATTTGAAAACATTTTTAAGAACCTGTTTTTGCTTTGTCATTATGGGGTATTGTGATGCCATTATGGGGTATTGTGATGTCATTATGGGGTATTGTGATGTCATTATGTTGTATTGTGTGTAGATTTAGGATTTTTATTTATTTAATCCATTTTAGAATAAGGCTGTAACGTAACAAAATGTGGAAAAAGTCAAGGGGTCTGAATACTTCCCGAATGCACTGTATGTATAGCGCTGTAGTATAATCTATGCATTTCCTTATAATAGTTTGTTTTTAACGACTGACCTGGTTACTGTAAGTAAAGGTTATTGATAAGCCTGAGGTTAGAATGAATCAGGAGGTTAGAAAGTGTATTTATTTATTGAACCAGGAAGTCCTATTGGGATCAGAAGACCTGTTTCCCAAAGGAGACCACGTAGATCAATGATGTATAGATGATGGGATGTAATATAGCTGATTCCAGATGACATATTGTACTGTGTAATACAGCTGATTCCAGATGAGATACTGTACTGTGTATTAGAGCTGATTCCAGATGACATACTGTATTGTGTATTATAGCTGATTCCAGATGACATACTGCACTGTGTATTATAGCTGATTCCAGATGACATACTGCACTGTGTTTGCCTGTGACTGAGTAATGTCTCAACACTATCTGAGGAGTCCATAATATGGCTTGGAACCTTTTACTGCAGTGTGTGATTTTTGGTAGTCTTTAACAAATCTACTTTGAAACCAAAGTATACACCTCACACACATGGTTATGGGCTTATAAAAAGAAGACACCTGTACCATGTCAGGTATAGAGTTGAAATGTATTCAGTTTTGAGTTTGCATCCCAATATTACACTTTATATATACATCACAGAAGACTGAAACATAACAAAACTGTTTGACATAGAAACACTGGATTTTTGTCGCAAAAAAAAAAGAAAACACATTACAAATGATACAATTATGTAAAATATGAAAAACATTCCACCCATGAGGTCACAGAGGGCGCTTCTGGACATTGACTGCAGGAAAGGGCCATGAGGTCACAGAGGGCGCTTCTGGACATTGACTGCAGGAAAGGGCCATGAGGTCACAGAGGGCGCTTCTGGACATTGACTGCAGGAAAGGGCCATGAGGTCACAGAGGGCGCTTCTGGACATTGACTGCAGGAAAGGGCCATGAGGTCACAGAGGGCGCTTCTGGACATTGACTGCAGGAAAGGGCCATGAGGTCACAGAGGGCGCTGCTGGACATTGACTGCAGGAAAGGGCCATGAGGTCACAGAGGGCGCTTCTGGACATTGACTGCAGGAAAGGGCCATGAGGTCACAGAGGGCGCTTCTGGACATTGACTGCAGGAAAGGGCCATGAGGTCACAGAGGGCGCTTCTGGACATTGACTGCAGGAAAGGGCCATGAGGTCACAGAGGGCGCTTCTGGACATTGACTGCAGGAAAGGGCCATGAGGTCACAGAGGGCGCTTCTGGACATTGACTGCAGGAAAGGGCCATGAGGTCACAGAGGGCGCTTCTGGACATTGACTGCAGAAAAGGGCCATGAGGTCACAGAGGGCGCTTCTGGACATTGACTGCAGGAAAGGGCCATGAGGTCACAGAGGGCGCTTCTGGACATTGACTGCAGGAAAGGGCCATGAGGTCACAGAGGGCGCTTCTGGACATTGACTGCAGGAAAGGGCCATGAGGTCACAGAGGGCGCTTCTGGACATTGACTGCAGGAAAGGGCCATGAGGTCACAGAGGGCTCTTCTGGACATTGACTGCAGGAAAGGGCCATGAGGTCACAGAGGGCGCTTCTGGACATTGACTGCAGGAAAGGGCCATGAGGTCACAGAGGGCGCTTCTGGACATTGACTGCAGGAAAGGGCCATGAGGTCACAGAGGGCGCTTCTGGACATTGACTGCAGGAAAGGGCCATGAGGTCACAGAGGGCGCTTCTGGACATTGACTGCAGGAAAGGGCCATGAGGTCACAGAGGGCGCTTCTGGACATTGACTGCAGGAAAGGGCCATGAGGTCACAGAGGGCGCTTCTGGACATTGACTGCAGGAAAGGGCCATGAGGTCACAGAGGGCGCTTCTGGACATTGACTGCAGGAAAGGGCCATGAGGTCACAGAGGGCGCTTCTGGACATTGACTGCAGGAAAGGGCCATGAGGTCACAGAGGGCGCTTCTGGACATTGACTGCAGGAAAGGGCCATGAGGTCACAGAGGGCGCTTCTGGACATTGACTGCAGGAAAGGGCCATGAGGTCACAGAGGGCGCTTCTGGACATTGACTGCAGGAAAGGGCCATGAGGTCACAGAGGGCGCTTCTGGACATTGACTGCAGGAAAGGGCCATGAGGTCACAGAGGGCGCTTCTGGACATTGACTGCAGGAAAGGGCCATGAGGTCACAGAGGGCGCTTCTGGACATTGACTGCAGGAAAGGGCCATGAGGTCACAGAGGGCGCTTCTGGACATTGACTGCAGGAAAGGGCCATGAGGTCACAGAGGGCGCTTCTGGACATTGACTGCAGGAAAGGGCCATGAGGTCACAGAGGGCGCTTCTGGACATTGACTGCAGGAAAGGGCCATGAGGTCACAGAGGGCGCTTCTGGACATTGACTGCAGGAAAGGGCCATGAGGTCACAGAGGGCGCTTCTGGACATTGACTGCAGGAAAGGGCCATGAGGTCACAGAGGGCGCTTCTGGACATTGACTGCAGGAAAGGGCCATGAGGTCACAGAGGGCGCTGCTGGACATTGACTGCAGGAAAGGGCCATGAGGTCACAGAGGGCGCTGCTGGACATTGACTGCAGGAAAGGGCCATGAGGTCACAGAGGGCGCTGCTGGACATTGACTGCAGGAAAGGGCCATGAGGTCACAGAGGGCGCTTCTGGACATTGACTGCAGGAAAGGGCCATGAGGTCACAGAGGGCGCTTCTGGACATTGACTGCAGGAAAGGGCCATGAGGTCACAGAGGGCGCTTCTGGACATTGACTGCAGGAAAGGGCCATGAGGTCACAGAGGGCGCTTCTGGACATTGACTGCAGGAAAGGGCCATGAGGTCACAGAGGGCGCTTCTGGACATTGACTGCAGGAAAGGGCCATGAGGTCACAGAGGGCGCTTCTGGACATTGACTGCAGGAAAGGGCCATGAGGTCACAGAGGGCGGTTCTGGACATTGACTGCAGGAAAGGGCCATGAGGTCACAGAGGGCGCTTCTGGACATTGACTGCAGGAAAGGGCCATGAGGTCACAGAGGGCGCTTCTGGACATTGACTGCAGGAAAGGGCCATGAGGTCACAGAGGGCGCTTCTGGACATTGACTGCAGGAAAGGGCCATGAGGTCACAGAGGGCGCTTCTGGACATTGACTGCAGGAAAGGGCCATGAGGTCACAGAGGGCGCTTTTGGACATTGACTGCAGGAAAGGGCCATGAGGTCACAGAGGGCGCTTCTGGACATTGACTGCAGGAAAGGGCCATGAGGTCACAGAGGGCGCTTCTGGACATTGACTGCAGGAAAGGGCCATGAGGTCACAGAGGGCGCTTCTGGACATTGACTGCAGGAAAGGGCCATGAGGTCACAGAGGGCGCTTCTGGACATTGACTGCAGGAAAGGGCCATGAGGTCACAGAGGGCGCTTCTGGACATTGACTGCAGGAAAGGGCCATGAGGTCACAGAGGGCGCTTCTGGACATTGACTGCAGGAAAGGGCCATGAGGTCACAGAGGGCGCTTCTGGACATTGACTGCAGGAAAGGGCCATGAGGTCACAGAGGGCGCTTCTGGACATTGACTGCAGGAAAGGGCCATGAGGTCACAGAGGGCGCTTCTGGACATTGACTGCAGGAAAGGGCCATGAGGTCACAGAGGGCGCTTCTGGACATTGACTGCAGGAAAGGGCCATCAGGTCACAGAGGGCGCTTCTGGACATTGACTGCAGGAAAGGGCCATGAGGTCACAGAGGGCGCTTCTGGACATTGACTGCAGGAAAGGGCCATGAGGTCACAGAGGGCGCTTCTGGACATTGACTGCAGGAAAGGGCCATGAGGTCACAGAGGGCGCTTCTGGACATTGACTGCAGGAAAGGGCCATGAGGTCACAGAGGGCGCTTCTGGACATTGACTGCAGGAAAGGGCCATGAGGTCACAGAGGGCACTTCTGGACATTGACTGCAGGAAAGACCGGCCTCTGTATTTTGTATTGTCAACTGATGTGTCATTGTGGATTGACACTTAAAAGTTTTCTATCTAACTCTAACTGTTAATCATTCACCAGTAACATAGACCAGGGCTAGAGTTATTCTGATAGATTTAGTGGGTGTGTGGCATTCATTAGTTGTGGTGTTGTTATAGGCTTGTACTATTCAGAGGCTACAGGCCATGTCTTTGTCCAATGAAATGTCACCAATCTAGTTATTTGTCCTAAAGAAATGTCACCAAACCTGCCAGGTTGAATACAGGGATGTGTGTCAATGTTATAGGCAACAGCTTGAACAAGGTATGTGTGTGTGTGAAAGAAGATAGGTGAGAGAGATAGGGGGCAGAGACACATGTTTTCTAAATGTGTTATTTTCATAAGGTGTGCTCAATGTGTTTGTGCTCACTCTCTTCCACTCTCTCTCTCTCAACCCCACCCCAGACAGTATGGAGAAGAGCCAGTATGGACCCCCGCAGGATGTGTCGGCTCCCCCCTACCCCGGCTTCCCAGCGGGCTACCAGGGAAGTGGGGGGGGAACAGCCTACCCCCCTCAGCCTGGCTTCCAGGGAGGTAAGAGATCAGATCTACACGGATACTCTTCGGGACAGTTAAAGCCTACACTCATAGAAAATAAGGTGCTGTCGAGAACATGAAAGGGTTCCTACGGCTTTCCCCATAGGAGAACCCTCTGAAGAGCTTTCCAGACCAGGACTAGGTATCATCCGTGTTCAAGAAACCAGACCTTATTCTTTATGTATTATGTAGATTAAACATTTTCCTGGACAGCAAATCCCTTCAAAGTGTTTTCATTAAGCATTTTGGAAGTGTGTGTTATGATAGCCATAGATGTCATGAACATCATTGTTAAGGGCTGGCCAACCACTCTCTATCCCTGGGTTTGTGTCCCCATAATGCTGGCCAACCACTCTGTATCCCTGGGTTTGTGTCCCCATAATGCTGGCCAACCACTCTGTATCCCTGGGTTTGTGTTCCCATAATGCTGGCCAACCACTCTGTATCCCTGGGTTTGTGTTCCCATATTGCTGGCCAACCACTCTGTATCCCTGGGTTTGTGTTCCCATAATGCTGGCCAACCACTCTGTATCCCTGGGTTTGTGTTCCCATAATGCTGGCCAACCACTCTGTATCCCTGGGTTTGTGTTCCCATAATGCTGGCCAACCACTCTGTATCCCTGGGTTTGTGTTCCCATATTGCTGGCCAACCACTCTGTATCCCTGGGTTTGTGATAAATTACAGTGTATTGATGTATTTATTTATCCCTTATCAGGTCCCCAACCCGGCATGTACCCACCACCTCCCCAACCCGGCATGTACCCACCACCTCCCCAACCCGGCATGTACCCACCACCTCTCCAAGATGGCACGGGCATGGCACAGCCTACAAATGCCCCCGGCAGTGAGTCACACACACACACTGAAGAAAACTCCTCTCTGACCAAACTACCTCAATCGGTTCCTTATTTTATTATTCACAGTACACCGTGGAAAACGAGAACCAAATAGTAGTCACACAAGGCATTGGCTGGATATCCTGGCCATAGCAACACCCATCCTTAGCAACCCTTCTAATCCTCTACCCTCTGTGGGGGCGGGAAATATAGAACAAAGAACCCCATTTTTGGAGGTTCTAATTGGTTCTGTTCTGTTCTGTCCAGTTCTATCCCGTCTATCCCATTCTATTGAGTTCTATCCAGTTCTAACCAGTATTCTCCTCCCTCTGCAGTAACCCGGGTGGTGGTTCTGTCCTGTTCTATCTGGTTCTAACCAGTATTCTCCTCCCTCTGCAGTAACCCGGGTGGTGGGGATTCTTTCTAGTCCTGTCCAATTCTATGAAGTTATATCCTGTTCTGACCAGTTCTATCTGGTTCTAACCAGTATTCTCCTCCCTCTGCAGTAACCCAGGTGGTGGTTCTAACCAGTATTCTCCTCCCTCTGCAGTAACCCAGGTGGTGATACAGCAGCCGCTGCTAAGAGACGTACCCGGCCAGATGATGTGTCCCTACTGTCAGGTCCAGGTTCTGACAGAGACCACACACACCCCTGGACTGGTCACCTGGCTCATCTTTGGAGTCCTCTGCTGCTTCATGTGAGTTATACAAGCACACACACCATATGCAGACATGTGGCAAACATTATTTTTTCTCTCAAACACACATACACTGTAGAGATGGATACACACACTGAATACCTTCTCTCTCTAGATGCTGGCCATGCTCTTGGATTCCATTCTGTGTTGACTCCTGTAAGGATGTAGAACACCGCTGCCCCAACTGCAAGAGAGTGATCCACATCCACAAACGCGAATAGACCAAGATGAGACGCATGCCACAAAGTGATCCACATACACAAACACGTGACTAGACCAAGCTGAGAAACCTGCCACAAATTGATCCACAACTAGCCCCGGCCCACAGACACTGCTGCCACAAAGTGATCTATACTTTTATGAATCCATTCCAATACACCACTAGGTCAAGAACGCTTTTAGTACCTGAGTAATGGTGACTCATATTTCCAACCATAACACACACGCTTGTGAACAATAGTCTGACTATGGCTGAAATGACTACTGGAAGACCAGCTTAACATTGACTAGTGTCCGTGTGTAACAAGCGAAGGCCACTTCTAGCAGACTCTTTACACTGATTGTAATATATGTTTTCTTTCATTCTGTGAATCTTCATGTTAGACAAAGTAGGATTCTATTTGTATTGACGTTGGTATTGATTGGTTGTTGGGTTTTTTAAAGGGACAGTCCACAGTTGAAACAATAAAAAAGCTGAACCCTGCCTCTGTTTTTGTAAAAAGCTGTGGGATTTGTCTGGAGAAGTGTAACCGCTCTAAGACAGAGCTGTGCATGCAATGACTGACCATCCAACGTCATAGCTTCATCCATGTTTTGGGCTATACAGTGTATGTTTACATTTACAACATTGGAGCAAAACAAGCTTATATTTTGGGTTCTGATGGGGTACAACAGTTGAACTAAGCACAAGTTATATTAACTGCGGATTGCCCCTTTTATTGATTAACAATTGTTTTAAAAGTTAATAATAACGGACTTTTGAGACAATAGTGGCCTTTTTTTCCAGAAACACACACCAATATTTTTTTCTAAAACGTATTCACCTGAAAAAAGGCCTGTGTGAGGTGTGTTAACTATTCTTTATAGCAATAGACACGTGTGTAGGTGTGGCTTATAGGGTGTCTAATTGTTCTAAATGTTTTCAAAATGGGTGAGAGCCTGTTTTGTTTTTGTACAGACACCACTCCTACCTAAACAGCACCCTCACCTGCGAAGTAGAAATTAAAGGAAGAGAAACTGGAAATTGAATAACTGCAGTTGACATAGCTAAGTAAATTGAAGAATACTCTTATTGCAATGTGGATGGCTCTTAAAAGAGCCTTTGATTGTGCATAGTGTAGTCTATGGTGTTGCCAGGGAACAGCATCCTTTGTGAAGAAGTAGGAGGTGAAGGTCTCCTGCACACAGATTGCCTCCTGTGCTGCGTTGTTGGCCCCCATCCTGGCAACATCCTGCAGAGCAGCAGACCTCTCCTCTGGCACATGGCGGAGCGCTGCAGGTCCCCTCCTGTTCATCATCATGAAGTTATGCAGGACACAGGTAGCCTTCACAGATGCCGGAAATCCCCCACGAGACAGTCCCAGATGGCCCTGGTCACCCAACTGTGCCGTGCCCTACACAGTAACTGTAGGCAATCGTTTAAGAAATCTCCAGTTGCAAGGCATCTGTAGGAATATGGAAGATAATGTCATTAGACTTTTACACCACAAGGTCATTGTGGATTACAAAGTATAATATTTCTTATAACATTGGATAGATGCATGTGTAGCATGTGACGACAGCAGGATCATATCAAGGATAGCGTCACAAATGAATACATAAATACCACTTGAAGCTTGATGATGACTTGATCATTTGAATCAGCTGAGTGGCACGGAGGCAAAAATTAAAATGCGCACCCCTTTGAGACCCCAGGAACAGGACTGGGAACCATTGCTCTTCATCTGCAGACAGGGTTTCACAGCTCTGTATCTGAGGACAGAAAACAGACTTCATTATACTAAAATTAGACTGCACTGAATATTATGTTACGATTCTCTCCGTCCTCACTTCTTACTATGGAGTGGAACTACACAACAGTACCTGCCCTATCCAGAATAGCCTACTCTACCTTATTTGACAGTTGGAGCAGCTATCCATCCTTTCACTCTCTTCCATGGCTGTTAGCTAGCTACCTACAAATGCATTTGGAGTTTGTTTTACAATTACATCAAGATAGCTAGCCATTATGAAGTTAGGTAACTGGTGATATTTAATTCAGTTAGCTAGCTATGCAGTATGTAAAGTTGGTTAGATAGATAGCTACGTTAGCAGTTCAGTTGAGTTAAATTACACTGTAGCTAGTTCGCTAATAATACATAAACTGTGTAAATTGACTGTAGCACGCTTATTGGTCATAGTATGGGTATAGTTAGTCTACCAAAAGTTCCCGCATTTCGTACTTCATTAACCAAAATACAAAGTATACAAGCAGTGGACACTTCCGTGCTTTTATGGCCCATAATGCAGTTCAGAAAATAGGCTCCAACGTTTTCAGATTTGAACAAAATGGCGGAAAATATGCGGGCGAAGTCCGACGAGAAAAGAGACGAATTCATTGCTTTAATTAATTATGGCAAATGTTTAAAAAATGTCGAGCAATGTAATACAGTAATTAATTTTCAAATAAGGTTACACATTATGTTGCCAGACGATTTGTTAGCTACGCTATTCTTACCAACCGCATAGTATATCAATACAGCACTATGTGCTGGTATGTTACCCGTTAGTTGGCTACTAATACATCGAACTTGCCAGTATATTAAATAATTTATATGCTATCTAACTACCCAACTGTGTTGTTTGAATGTTAAATGACGAGACAGAGGCATTGATGCGAGTAACCAGTCTTGTTCAGTACATGACAACACATCCGGGTATCTCAAGCACCCCGGTAAAACACAAGAGTTGCAGTAATGAACATTTACCAACAGATGGCATCACTGTGCAATCTTACACCCATAACATCTTCCATTTAATAAAATAGGACAGGAGGTGTCAATTCACTAACAAAACAAACCTAGTAACAATTTCCAACATGAACAGTTTAGTAATTATTATTATTATTTTTTCCCAGGTAACAACAACACATTTTGATATTCTCTTCACTTTTATCTCTGTCAACAATCCCTGATGGGAAACCTACAGATTAAGTATTTTTGGTGGCTGGGACAGACGCCCGCAGCGTGAAAAGACAGGGGGCTTGTCTGCAAGGACTGCGGGTTCCCGCACAGGCGTGTCACCTGAATGTCTAAGGGGAGAATTGATGGGCGAGGGAGCGGCCGACCTGTGATCCCCTGGCTCTTCGCCCAGTGCCTCAGGCCCCATGTGACTTGCTGGGGTTCTGTCTTTTGTCATGCGACCCCTTTGGCCATCATGGTTCTGAGTAGGTGCTGGCTCAGCAATCCGAAGGTCAACCCTGTTACGACGGTACAGTGATCCATTCACTTCGACCAAGTAGGAGCGTGGTGCCACTTTCTGTACACAGGATCCGAGTCTCCAAAGGCCTGTCCGGTCCCCTGGTAGTGGCTTCATTCGCACCGTTTCACCCACCCTGAGCTCAGGTAAGTCTTTTGCGATTTGTCGTAGATGAACTTGGAGACCTGTCTTCTGTGACGTAGCTTCACCAGCACGTCTGTCACCACACATGGCTCCAGGAGAGTGCTGGCTACTGACAGAGCTGCTTTTAAGCGCCGTGCCATGAGGCGCTGTGCCGGGCTGCTGTCCATGCCTTCTGTCGGGGTATTGCGCCACTGCAAGATTGCTTTCCAGGCATCTTTGCCCTCTCGCAGAGCCTTTTTGCAGAGGTTCTTTGCGATTTTTACTGCGGACTCTGCCTTCCCATTAGCTTTTGGGTGTTGTGGTGATGAAGTGACGTGCTCGAATTCCCATCCTGCAGCAAATTTTCGGAACTCAACTCCGGAGAATTGGGGTCCATTGTCTGAAATTACCCTATCTGGCTGGCCATAGCGGGCAAACTGAGCCTTGCAGCGTTTGATCGTTGTCTCTGCTGAGAGGTCGGGGAGGAGGTCGATCTCCCAAAAGTCTGAGTAATGATCGACTACCAGCAGAAAGTCTTTGCCACTGTGCTGGAAGAGATCTAGACTTACTATCTGCCAGGGGCGCATCGGTAGCTCGTGGGACATCATCGTCTCTCTCTGTTGCTCAATGGCATATTCATTGCAGATTGTGCATTTACTGACATAGTCTTTGATTTCACTCTGCATTCCTGGCCAATACAGTGTGTCACGTGCTTGTCTGTAACAGGCCTCACCTCCTATGTGACTTGAGTGCACACGCGCCAACATCTCAGGGCGCAGAGACCGGGGAATAACGACTCTCTGACTCTTGAATATTACTCAGTTTTGAACACTGAGCTCCTCTTTGACTGGCCAATATTCTCTGACGGCTAAAGCAGTTTCTTCCCTGCAGTCGGGCCAGCCCATCAGAATCACAGACCTCAATGCCTGGAGTTGCCTGTCCCTGTCTGTGTGCTGTCTGATTTGTATAAGGCGCTGGTCCGTAACATTAAGGTAGTCAGCCTGGTTGATGTGTTCAACATCCACTTGCTCTGTTTGTAAGCTGCACACTGCATGTTGTTCATGCATGGAGCGTGTGTGAGTGCCTGATGCAGTAGCCCTGCTGAGCGTGTCACTCACATACATCTCTGGCCCTGGCTTATACACCACCTTGAGGTTGTAGTTTTGTAGGGCCAGTAGCATGCTCTGCAGTCGTTTTGGGGCATTCAGGAGAGGCTTGCTGAATATAGCAATAAGGGGCTTGTGATCTGTCTCTGCGGTAATATTGTTGCGCCCGTACAGGTAGTGGTGGAAGCGTTGGCATGCAAACACAATGCTGAGGCACTCCTTCTCTATCTGGGCATAGTTCTGCTCTGTTGGGGTGAGTGCCCTAGAGGCGAATGCCACAGGCTGGCCCTCCTGCATGAGGCAACAGCCAAGTCCATACTGGCTTGAGTCACTCTGAATCGTGACAGGTTTTGACACATTGTAGTATCGCAGTATAGGTGTCTGGGTGACCAGTTGTTTTCTTTCCCTCACCGCTGCGTCATGTTTTGGGAGCCAATGCCAGATGGTGTCCTTGTCCATGAGCCTCCTCAATGGCTCACACACTTCAGAGAGCCGCGGTAGGAATTTGGCCAGATAGGTGACGAATCCGACGAAGCGCTGCACTCCCTTCACGTCAGATGGGTGGGGCATTTCCAAGACAGCCTTCACTTTTTCAGGATCCGCCTTCAATCCGGTGGAGGACAAGATGTGCCCATGAAAGCGGACCTCTGGCACTTTAAACTGAAGCTTTTTTATGCTTAGCCTTAGCTTGACATGTCTGCATCTGGCCATCAGGGCCAGCAGCTTGGCGTCATGGTCACATTCTGCCTCATCACTGTCCCCACAGCCCACTACGAGGATGTCATCTGCTATGGGTTCCACGCCACTGAGTCCCATCAACAGCTCATGCTGTTTCCGCTGATACACCTCTGGAGCCACGGAGACACCAAACGGAAGCTTCAACCACCTCTTCCTGCCCCAGGGTGTCCAAAAGGTGGTCATGTAGCTGCTGGGCTCGTCGAGCTTGCACTGCAGGAAGGCATCCACGAGCGTGAAGACTCTGGCCTTTGGGAGCTTGTAAAGAACATCCTCCAACGTGGGCATAATGTAATGTGAACGTCGCAGAGCCCGGTTGAGGTGTTTAGGATCAATGCATATCCGTAGCTTGTCTGGTTTCTTGACGATAACCATATTACTTATCCAGTCCGTAGGCTCGGTGACGGATATGATGTGGCCATCTGCTTCGTATTTGTCAAGCTGAGCCTTCGTAGCTGCTTTCATGGCCACTGGTACATTGCGGGGTGCACACTGGACAGGCTGGATTGCTGCGTCCAACTCAAAGTGGACTTCCCCAGGAACTGACTCGACCGGTGCGTTGAAGACATCATGGTACTTGCTTAGGAGTGTCTCCTTGCTCAGGGGCTATAATGTTAAGATCAGCTGGGATGGTGAAGTTAATAAGTCCAAGGCGCTCGCATGTAGAACCTGACAGTAATGGCTGTTGACTAGCCTCAACTATTTCAAACTCAAGGTTGTATTTCTGGCCACGTAAAACACACTGTCACAAACAGGCCTAAAGAGGTCATGAACTGGCCTGAATACAGTTTCAGCTTGGTGCTACTCTGTGTGAGTTTGTCTCTGGGCGCGAGCCTCCTTTTGTCTTTAAGGCTCATAACGTTGCATGTGGCCCCTGAATCTAGCTGGCATTGCTGTGGTTTATTATTAAGTAGCAGAGTGACAAGCCACTTTTGTCCTTTTGCCCTCACTGCCCCTATGCACTCGCTAGCATATACATCCTCTGTGATGTCGTTCCCTTCATCTGTGTTTGTTTCCATGGAGTGCACTTTACCCTCCTTTCTCTTGCTTTTCATGCAGACCCTTGCGAAGTGATTAGCTGTACCACAGGATTTGCATATTTTTCCATAGGCTGGGCAGTGTTCTTTTCCTCGTCCATGAGAAATGCCACAATATCGGCATGTATTGGGGTTGTCTACTGCAGAGTTGGCTGTAGTATTAGCATTAGCTGTGGCAAAGGGGAATTTCTTTACTGGCTGCCTGAATGTAGCATTGACATTGTCCGTATGTTGCCTTTCTAGCTCCATGAACCTTATCCGTATATCAGTAAGCTCTGCTGCACGGTATGTCTCCACTGCCAAGGCCAGCGTCAGGTCACGTTCTCTCAGCAAACGTCTGCGGGTGCCCTCATCAGTTATGCCAAGCACAATCTTATCTCTGATCAGTTCATCTCTTAAAGCACCATAGTCACATGTAGCTGCCTTTTCCCTTAACCTAGTGACAAAGCTGTCAATGGACTCCCCGTCCTCCTGTTTGCAACGACCGAAAACATAACGCTCGTAGATGACGTTCTTTGCTGGCGTAAAGTAATGTTCAAGAGCATCAAGAATAGCTATAGCGTTACCTTGCTGAGCTGCTGTTAGGTTCAGGTTGTGTTTGTATACGTGTCGGCATTCAGTTCCCATTATAGTCCTCAAAGTGGCAGCCACTACCTCATCTTCCTTTTCCAGAAGTCCCGTTGCTAGCGCATAGTCCTCCCATTCACCTCTAAACGTATCCCAGTTCGTGCTCCAATCCCCGCTGGGGAATGTTCGCTGCCATGTCTAACCGGTGCTAACAACACTGAAACTAACTAGCAAACTCACTAAATTTTACACAAATAAGCATTTGTTTGTAAACCAGAGCAGGTGACTCTAATTTGCGGAAAGCATGGTTAGTTATCCGACTCTGACAGCATGTTTGAATGTTAAATGACGAGACAGAGGCATTGATGCGAGTAACCAGTCTTGTTCAGTACATGACAACACATCCGGGTATCTCAAGCACCCCGGTAAAACACAAGAGTTGCAGTAATGAACATTTACCAACAGATGGCATCACTGTGCCATCTTACACCCATAACAGTTCGTAAATTGCGTTTTGCTCTTGAAGTGTTCAGAGCGCACACTGGACTCACAATGGCAGTCAAGCACCCAAGCTAACATTGGCTAGCTACTTCATTTACTCGCCCTTATCTATAGCACAGACGAGAATGCTCTTGTAACAGTATAACTTTCGTCCGTCCCCTCGCCCCTACCCGGGCTCGAACCAGGGACCCTCTGCACACATCACCCTCGAAGCGTCGTTGCCCATCGCGCCGAGACAGAAGGTCTCAGAGCGAGGTCGCCGATTGAAACGCTATTAGCACCACCACTAACCAGCCATTTCACATCGGTTACACTCTGAAATCGGAGTAGAGTGAGTTTACATACGCAACCTATTGACTTGATTATTCACGTCATTCTTAGTTTGGCGGTATAGTCGTTGAGCGTTCCTAATGGACATTGTCTAAGGTCTTGTCATTTGTTTTATTAACAAGAAGTTGCATAGTAACAGAATCAGAATCAACTTCCAAATTGGAAGGATACCGTTCGTTTACAGTTTCCTAAAATTAACTAATAGTATATACAATCATTAAGTATGTAGTATACAGTATGTTATTCGAACACGGATATAGTCTTTATCCCAAAGTGTATTTACTTACTTGAAATAGGTTCTCCCAGCAGCAATGTGGACGATTGGAAACAGGGCAGCGAAGTGTCACCAGAGCGGGTTAGAGCACACAACTTTTTAACTGTTAATGGAGAATAGATTGAACTATTTACCCATTTAATACCCAGATATTTGTTGCACAACAGAACTGCTGCTGCCAGGATGCCCACAAGCGAGCCACGCGGTAGTTTACCGCGTGCAAGTGTACACAGGCCATAACAAATATCATGTTAATTTTATATAAATGACAACGCGACACACAGCTTTTGTTTCTTATATCCCATACGTAACTGTATTGCAGAAATACAGTTTGACATTTGCTATCATTGTTTTCTATGTTGCGTGCACGCTTCATAGTTTACGTGGTAACAGTCATTGTTATAATTTAACCATTATCATTCTCAAGTAAATAGTCACAGTTCAAAGTAATGTCTTGTTTACGTCTATTCCTCAGCAGTGATGGATGCCACGGTGTGCTGATAAAGGAGGTCCGACCTGAATCCCAGGGTTAAAATACGGTTCCGGAAGGGCGTTGGGAAATGCCCACCGTCTCTTCACCCCGGTGGAACTCTTTTTCCCTTTGACGAGTTTAAAATAGCGAAGTACAGTTATACATTGATATTGTGTACTGTTATTGATAAAATAATGCTTATATTTAACGTTATCATTATTGTAGAAATGTAAAACTTGACGGTTTGCAGACTTGCCTTGGAGCTGGCCACTCCCCTTATAATGGAACGTCCCATCAGCGAGTTTATTTTTGGTTTATGTACGTTCTGTTCCTGCACGTTATAGCGTAGTTCTTTTTAACGTTAATACTTTACAGGACAGTTCGTTTTTCCAAGTCATTTAGCCCTTGGTATATTTTAAAGCACTTTGGTTTATTTGCTGAGTCGTAATTTGTATCAGCCAAGTTTTGATAAATAAACCCCCTTATTGTTTCATTGTGATGCTCACTTGATTTGATTGACAGCCTGACTCAGCGTTCTCTTCAACAGAGCCTGGATGCTCCTGATCAAGTCCACCTCCTGCGGTACACAAACACAACCATCACCTTATTTTCAGATTGGTTTCTAGTGAAATAACGTCTAGGCAACATTTAATGATGATACAAGTATTTAGGTGAACTAGAGCAAAGACAAGTCAATGTTATTTTTGTATCATCAGCAGCTCCTCTACGCGGTCGCAGTTCCCGACAGGTTAGGTTATCCGTGGCGATGGCGAACGGGATCTCGGTGGCGTCCTGCGCCTTCAACAGCCTCCTCTTCTGCTGCAGGAGGAGGTCTGTCTCGGCCACCAGCTTCTCGATGTGTCGCTGCAGCTCCGACTTCCAGAAGTGGATATGCTGCAGTCTCTCTCCCAGGTGCCGCGTGCCCTCAGCTTGGGTGCGCAGAGTCCCGGCCTTGGTCTCCGTATCCAGTGTTTTAGACTCATGGCGAATCCTCTTTGCGTTGTTTCAGTCTGTAACCACCTGGTGAAGGGTAGAGAAATGCTTGAAGTGCCATTCCTCCAGGCTTCCATTCGTCCAGGCTTCCATTCCTCCGGGCTGCCATTCCTCCGGGCTGCCATTCCTCCGGGCTTCCATTCCTCCGGGCTTCCATTCCTCCGGGCTTCCATTCCTCCGGGCTTCCATTCCTCCGGGCTTCCATTCCTCCGGGCTTCCATTCCTCCGGGCTGCCATTCCTCCGGGCTTCCATTCCTCCGGGCTGCCATTCCTCCGGGCTGCCATTCCTCCGGGCTGCCATTCCTCCGGGCTGCCATTCCTCCGGGCTTCCATTCCTCCGGGCTGCCATTCCTCCGGGCTTCCATTCCTCTGGGCTGCCATTCCTCCGAGCTTCCATTCCTCCGGGCTGCCATTCCTCCGGGCTGCCATTCCTCCGGGCTTCCATTCCTCCGGGCTGCCATTCCTCCGGGCTGCCATTCCTCCGGGCTGCCATTCCTCTGAACGGTACCCCGCAGTAGCCAAGCCAGAGGAGGGATACAAGTGTATGCGTGCGGGAGGCCACTCTAAAGTGTGCAATGCCACAGATGTCTCAAGTTTTGAGGTAGCATGCAATTGGCATGCTGACTGAAGGAATGTTCACCAGAGCTGTTGCCAGAGAATTTAATGTTAATTTCTCTTCCATAAGCCACCTCCAACATTGTTTTAGACAATATGGCAGAATTTTGAATAACCACACCAGACCAGGACCTCCACATCTGGGTTCTTCACCTGCAGGATCGTCTGAGACCAGCCACCCAGACAGCTGATGAAACTGAGGAGTATTTCTGTCTGTAGTAAAGACCTTTTGTGGGGGAACAAATCATTCTGATTGGCTGGGCCTGGCTCCCAAGTGGGTGGTCCTATGCTCTTCCAGGCCCGTCTATGACTGCGCCCCTGCCCAGTCATATGACGTCCATAGATTAGAGCCTAATACATTTATTTCAATTGACAGATTTCCTGACTGATTTCCTGTAACTCAGTAAAACTGTTGAAATGGTTGCATGTTACGTTTATATTTTTCTTCAGTATACATTCTCAGGAAACAACGAATGGTGGATGGATGAACACACACACTTTTCTCAAATGTATTCACCTGAAAATAGGCCTATGTTAGGTGCTCTAATGACCTTTTTTTCCAAACACCAATGGACCAATGTTAGTAAAGTAATGACTGTCTGGTCTGCGTTAAGTTCTAATAGTCTAACTGAGGATGAGTCATGGTGATAATAGGCTGCTGGTTAATGCTCTGCTGGCTACTAGGTCTTCTGCCTTCTCACTAACAAACGTATTTTCCAACCACGACGTTGTTGATCGAGAACTATAAACACCTTAACTCACCACAGCCACAATTTCCCCTCAAAACACACACACAGGAACACACACACACACACACACACACACGAACACAGCATATTCACACCCCTCCACCTCTTCACTTTAAAACCCTTTAGTGAGTCTGAGGTCTCTGGTCTATTGATGGGAATCAGTGTCTTCAGGCTTGTGTCCCAAATGACACCATGTTCCCTAGATACAGGAGTGCACTACTTTTGACCAGGACTCAATGTCATTTGGGAAACATTCCCTGGTGTGAGTGGAATTTCCTGCTTCCTTTTATACTGGGATTCGTCGTCACACAGTGATGATGCAATTACACTGGAACTAGTGATTGACCAACGGGTGGAGTTATTTTCCATCGGGCTTGTGTTCACTATTCAGCCACTTCAGATAACGTTGTTACCTCATCTGCCTCACTCCTCCCCTCTGTGTGTGCGCTCGTTCTCACTCTCTTTCCTACCTGGTTCACTTTCTCACTGTCTCGAGGGAGTAGCAGCTCTGATCTTTAGCTCCACACAGTCCACAGTACCTCGTCTCCTCCAGGGCTCCAAAAAGGTAAGGGGCTGTTGCTCTGCTCGTGGCTGGGAAAGGGTGCTCTGAGTTGGGGGGTTTCAGAGTGCTTCTTTGGAGGATATAATAAAATATGAAAGAGTTGTGTGTATGACTAGGAATATCTGTGTTTGTTTTGTGTGTGTTGCTACGTGAGAAAGAAAAGACTTGTTAGAAGAGGGGTGTTTTTAAATCGGTTTAGAGAAAACACAGCACCAGTCACCCTACCTTCTAACTCTGTCTTGGTGCCTAATGTTTGACAGCGCTGTTAGATGTGTACACACAGACAGCGCTGTTAGATGTGTACACACAGACATCTCTGTTAGATGTGTACACACAGACATCTCTGTTAGATGTGTACACACAGATGTCTCTGTTAGATGTGTACACACAGACAGCTCTGTTAGATGTGTACACACAGACAGCGCTGTTAGACGTGTACACATAGACAGCTCTGTTAGATGTGTACACACAGACAGCGCTGTTAGATGTGTACACACAGACAGCTCTGTTAGATGTGTACACACAGACAGCGCTGTTAGATGTGTACACACAGACAGCGCTGTTAGACGTGTACACACAGACAGCGCTGTTAGACGTGTACACACAGACAGCGCTGTTAGATGTGTACACACAGACAGCGTTGTTAGATGTGTACACACAGACAGCTCTGTTAGACGTGTACACACAGACAGCGCTGTTAGACGTGTACACACAGACAGCGCTGTTAGATGTGTACACACAGACAGCGTTGTTAGATGTGTACACACAGACAGCTCTGTTAGACGTGTACACACAGACAGCTCTGTTAGACGTGTACACACAGACAGCTCTGTTAGACGTGTACACACAGACAGCGCTGTTAGATGTGTACACACAGACAGCTCTGTTAGATGTGTACACACAGACAGCTCTGTTAGACGTGTACACACAGACAGAGCTGTTAGATGTGTACACACAGACAGCTCTGTTAGATGTGTACACACAGACAGAGTGGAAAACTGTACTTCACACATCAGTGAATTTGATAGCTAACCAAACCATGATAGGGTAGAATACCCAGGGCCCATTATGGGGACATGTCCAGCTGTTCTGTGAGATGTTGGATTAAGGAAATGAAAATGAATCCTTGTGTAAATGTTTACCTGACTAGGGTGTGAGAGTTATGGTTCCTGCCCATGGTAAATGGGTATAGTAAAGGTCAGGTTTGGGGTCAATGCAAATTGAGGTCAGTCAGTTCAGGAAGTAATCTGAAAAAAGCTACTAGTAGAAGCTACTAGTTGTAACATTTTGTATTTAAAATTCAAAACACTTCCTGAAATGGGTGTCTTTAATTCTATTTAACCCACTGTTGACCAGGGCCCATAGGGTAGTGTACTACTGTTGACCAGGGCCCATAGGGTAGTGTACTACTGTTGACCAGGGCCCATAGGACTCCGGTTAAAAGTAGTGAACGACAGTATATAGGGAATAGGCTGAGCGTAAACTTCAACATTCTGTGCAACTTCTGGCGCACGTTTACTGTGACCACTGAGGCTGTACCCACTTTAAGTTTAGTTTAAACCAGGGGCGCAACTTTACTGGGGACATGTCCCCCCACATTCTGAAATTCCATTTAGTGTGATACAAAACGAGGCAACGGTGTGCGTTAGGACCATGCAGACGCCTCCGAGCGGTCAGGTAGGTTGTTTGGAGTGGATAAAATAATACAATTATGTCCCCCCCCCCCACTTCTAAAACCAAAGTTGCGCCCCTGGTTTTAACAGTGATCAAGTAGACTACTATTTGATCATAATGTAGGACTACCAGAGGGGCCTACCATCAAAAACAATGGAGAAAATGCATCCCATAACATTTTAACATGAAAATACCTGTTCTATCATTCAGTCTACAGTAGCAGCCAATGTGTGGTGTTCAATGTAGGCCTACATTCTATGAGACGTTTGAAAAACACATTCAGGGCTTGTTGACATGAACCTGTTAATCCACTTGTCCTTTAGACAAGGAGGAGACTGAAAATGTTGTTGAGTCGTTTGATGCAAGAAACCACTTTATGAAATAAAATGCATTATTATTCTCATACCATTATTACAGAGAATCAGACTAATTATGCTTCCCTCTGCCGATTGGCTACTTAGCTTATTCAAGCCTGTCTCAAAATACAACACTGCCCCTTTAAGACAAAAAAGCTCTTTAGCTGAATCACTTTTCAAAGATGTCTAGAAATGCACACGTGTTGTGTCTTGTAGGAAACAAACACTCCCCCATTGAGGATTACAACTGATCTATAACTGGGCTAATAACTCACCAACGAGCAAAGAATATGATCTCAAAACAGCTCATCTACTCACGACCGCTGATTCTGTAAAGTCAGTCACGTTCAACGGGAATGGCACATGTATGGCAGTGGTTTATTTGCATATAGGCCTACTGCAGCTCTGATTGGTTACGGCGCACCGGTCTGTTTAGATTAGAGTATGTGCATGTCAACGCATTAGAATCCTACTCTGATGAGTTCTGTCTACAACAAAGTCTCTTGAATCGTTGGTTTTGTTTCGGTATGTTGCATTGAAAGTAGCTAATAATTGCGTTGATTCGATCACAATTCCCACAGTAAAGGGTTGATAGTGGTAACTAACGGGGAAAACTAGAAAGTTGAGTGAGGTTCAATCTCGTGCTTCTCTGCGCGGGCTGATTTTATTTCTGCAACAGCAGCAGCTCCCCGCAACACACACACACTCAACAACTCTACCTCACTTCCTCATGATCCCGTGGAACAAAGTCCAACAGATAAGCCTCCGTTACAGCTTCATAACAACACCATCGTCAACTACATGATGCTGTATAACATTTACCCATAGCGTTTGTCCCAAATGGCAGCCTGTTTCATATTTAGTGCACTGCTTTTGACCAGGGCCCACGTGGGAAATAGGGTGTCATTTGGGATGAACTCATACAGAGCATTCAGAACTTTTTCCAAATTTTGTTACATTACAGCCCTATTCTTAAATTGATTAAATCGTTTTCCCCTCATCAATCTGCACATAATACCCCACAATGACAATGCAAAAACAGTTTTTTAGAAATGTTAGCTAATGTATAAAAACAAAAACAAATGAACATACCACATTTACATAAGTATTCAGACCCTTTACTCAGTACTTTGTTGAAGCACCTTAGGCAGTGATTACAGCCGCGGGTCTTCTTGGGTATGACGCTACAAGTTTAGCACACCTGTATTCCTCTCATTCCTCTCTGCAGATCCTCTCAAGCTCTGTCAGGTTGGATGGGGAGTGTCACTGCAAAGCTATTTTCAGGTCTCACCAAAGATGTTCGATTGGGTTCAAGTCTGGGCCACTCAAGGACATTCAGAGTCTTGTCCCGAAGCCACTCCTGCGTTGTCTTGACTGTGCGCTTAGGGTCGTTGTCCTGTTGGAAGGTGAACCTTCACCCCAGTCTGAGTTCCTGAGCACTCAGGGTCAGGTTTTCATCAAGGATCTCTCTGTACTTTGCTCCATTAATCTTTGCCTCGCAGTCCCTGCCGCTGAAAACCGTAGGGATGGTGCCAGGTTTCCTCCAGACGTGACGCTTGGCATTCAGGCCAAAGAGTTCAATCTTGGTTTCATCAGTCCAGAGAATCTTGTTTCTGATGGTCTGAGTCCTTTAGGTGCCTTTTGGTAAACTCCAAGCAGGCTATCGTGTGCCTTTCACTGAGTGCTTCCATCTGGCCACTCTACCATAAAGGCCTGATTGGTGGAGTGCTGCAGAGATGGTTGTCCTTCTGGAAGGTTCTCCCATCTCCACAGAGGAACTCTAGAGCTCTGACAGAGTGACCATCTGGTTCTTCTTCACCTCCCTGACCAAGGCCCTTCTCCCCCGATTGCTCAGTTTGGCCGGGCGGCCAGCTCTAGGAAGAGTCTTGATGGTTCTAATCTTCTTCTATTTAAGAATGATGGAGACCGCTGTGTTCTTGGTGACCTTCTATGCTGCATAAATATTTTGGTACCCTTCTCCAGATCTGTGCCTCGACACAATTCTGTCTCGGAGCTCTACGGACAATTCCTTCGACCTCATGGCTTGGTTTTTGCTGTGACATGCACTGTCAACTGTGAAACCTTATTTAGACAGGTGTGTTCCTTTCCAAATCATGTCCAATCAATTGAATTTACCACAGGTTGTAGAAACATTTCAAGGATGATCAATGGAAACAGGATGCACCGGAGCTCAATGTCGAGTCAATTTCATAGCAAAGGGTCTGAATACCTAATGTAAATAAGGTATTTGTGTTTTGTTTCTTAAAAATTCAAACATTTTTAAGAACCTGTTTTTGCTTTGTCATTATGGGGTATTGTGATGTCATTATGGGGTGTGTAGATTTCAGATGATTTTTTCAAATGTAATCAATTTTAGAATAAGGCTGTAATTTAAATAAATGTGGAAAAGGTCAAGGGGTCTGAATACTTTTTGAATGCACTGTATGTATAGCGCTGTAGTATAATCTATGCATTTCCTTATAATAGTTTGTTTTTAACGACTGACCTGGTTACTGTAAGTAAAGGTTAATGATGAGCCTGAGGTTAGAATGAATCAGGAGGTTAGAAAGTGTATTTATTTATTGAACCAGGAAGTCCTATTGGGATCAGAAGACCTGTTTCCCAAAGGAGACCATGTAGATCAATGATGTATAGATGATGGGATGTAATATAGCTGATTCCATATGACATACTGCACTGTGTATTATAGCTGATTCCACATGACATAATGTACTGTGTATTATAGCTGATTCCATATGACATAATGTACTGTGTATTATAGCTGATTCCAGATGAGATAATGTACTGTGTATTATAGCTGATTCCATATGACATAATGTACTGTGTAATATAGCTGATTCCAGATGACATACTGCACTGTGTATTATAACTGATTCCAGATGACATACTGTACTGTGTATTATAGCTGATTCCAGATGACATACTGTACTGTGTATTATAGCTGATTCCAGATGACATACTGTACTGTGTATTATAGCTGATTCCAGATGACATACTGTACTGTGTATTATAGCTGATTCCAGATGACATACTGCACTGTGTATTATAGCTGATTCCAGATGACATACTGCACTGTGTATTATAACTGATTCCAGATGACATACTGTACTGTGTATTATAACTGATTCCAGATGACATACTGTACTGTGTATTATAGCTGATTCCAGATGACATACTGTACTGTGTTTGCCTGTGACTGACTAGTGTCTCAACACTATCTGAGGGGTCCATAATATGGCTTGGAACCTTTTACTGCAGTGTGTGATTTTTGGTAGTCTTTATTAAATCTATTTTGAAACCAAAGTATACACCTCACACACATGGTTATGGGCTTATAAAAATAAGACACCTGTACCATGTCAGGTATAGAGTTGAAATGTATTCAGTTTTGAGTTTGCATCCCAATATTACACTTTATATATACATCACAGAAGACTGAAACGTAACAAAACTGTTTGACATAGAAACACTGGATTTTTGTCGCAAAAAAAAAAGAAAAAAACGTTACAAATGATACAATTATGTAAAATATGAAAAACATTCCACCCATGAGGTCACAGAGGGCGCTTCTGGACATTGACTGCAGGAAAGGGCCATGAGGTCCCAGAGGGCGCTTCTGGACATTGACTGCAGGAAAGGGCCATGAGGTCACAGAGGGCGCTTCTGGACATTGACTGCAGGAAAGGGCCATGAGGTCACAGAGGGCGCTTCTGGACATTGACTGCAGGAAAGGGCCATGAGGTCACAGAGGGCGTTTCTGGACATTGACTGCAGGAAAGGGCCATGAGGTCACAGAGGGCGCTTCTGGACATTGACTGCAGGAAAGGGCCATGAGGTCACAGAGGGCGCTTCTGGACATTGACTGCAGGAAAGGGCCATGAGGTCACAGAGGGCGCTTCTGGACATTGACTGCAGGAAAGGGCCATGAGGTCACAGAGGGCGCTTCTGGACATTGACTGCAGGAAAGGGCCATGAGGTCACAGAGGGCGCTTCTGGACATTGACTGCAGGAAAGGGCCATGAGGTCACAGAGGGCGCTTCTGGACATTGACTGCAGGAAAGGGCCATGAGGTCACAGAGGGCGCTTCTGGACATTGACTGCAGGAAAGGGCCATGAGGTCACAGAGGGCGTTTCTGGACATTGACTGCAGGAAAGGGCCATGAGGTCACAGAGGGCGCTTCTGGACATTGACTGCAGGAAAGGGCCATGAGGTCACAGAGGGCGTTTCTGGACATTGACTGCAGGAAAGGGCGGCCTCTGTATTTTGTATTGTCAACTGATGTGTCATTGTGGATTGACACTTAAAAGTTTTATATCTAACTCTAACTGTTAATCATTCACCAGTAACATAGACCAGGGCTAGAGTTATTCTGATAGATTTAGTGGGTGTGTGGCATTCATTAGTTGTGGTGTTGTTATAGGCTTGTACTATTCAGAGGCTACAGGCCATGTCTTTGTCCAATGAAATGTCACCAATCTAGTTATTTGTCCTAAAGAAATGTCACCAAACCTGCCAGGTTGAATACAGGGATGTGTGTCAATATTATAGGCAACAGCTTGAACAAGGTGTGTGTGTGTGAAAGAAGATAGGTGAGAGAGATAGGGGGGAGAGAAGGTGGGGGCAGAGACATATGTTTTCTAAATGTGTTATTTTCATAAGGTGTGCTCAATGTGTTTGTGCTCACTTTCTTCCTCTCTCTCTCTCTATCTCTAACCCACCCCAGACAGTATGGAGAAGAGCCAGTATGGACCCCCCCAGGACTTGTCTGCTCCCCCCTACCCCGGCCCCCCGGCGGGCTACCAGGGAAGTGGGGGGGTAACAGCCTACCCCCCTCAGCCTGGCTTCCAGGGAGGTAAGATATCAGATCTACACGGATACTCTTCGGGACAGTTAAAGCCTACACTCATAGAAAATAAGGTGCTGTCGAGAACATGAAAGGGTTCTACGGCTTTCCCCATAGGAGAACCCTCTGAAGAGCTTTCCAGACCAGGACTAGGTATCATCCGTGTTCAAGAAACCAGACCTTATTCTTTATGTATTATGTAGATTAAACATTTTCCTGGACAGCAAATCCCTTCAAAGTGTTTTCATTAAGCATTTTGGAAGTGTGTGTTATGATAGCCATAGATGTCATGAACATCATTGTTAAGGGCTGGCCAACCACTCTCTATCCCTGGGTTTGTGGTCCCATAACGCTGGCCAACCACTCTGTATCGCTGGGTTTGTGGTCCCATAATGCTGGCCAACCACTGGGTTTGTGTTCCCATAATGCTGGCCAACCACTCTGTATCCCTGGGTTTGTGTTCCCATAACCCTGGCCAACCACTCTGTATCGCTGGGTTTGTGGTCCCATAATGCTGGCCAACCGCTCTGTATCCCTGGGTTTGTGGTCCTATAATGCTGGCCAACCACTCTGTATCCCTGGGTTTGTGGTCCCATAAGGCTGACCAACCTCTCTGTATCCCTGGGTTTGTGGTCCCATAATGCTGGCCAACCACTCTGTATCTCTGGGTTTGTGTTCCCATAACGCTGGCCAACCACTCTGTATCCCTGGGTTTGTGTTCCCATAATGCTGGCCAACCACTCTGTATCCCTGGGTTTGTGATAAATTACACAGTGTATTGATGTATTTATTTATCCCTTATTGATCAGGTCCCCAACCCGGCATGTACCCACCACCTCCCCAATACGACACGGGCATGGCACAACCTACAAACGTCCCCAGCGGTGAGTCACACACGCTGAAAAAACTCCAAACTGTCGGACCAAAACTACCTCAATCGGTTCCTTATTTTAGTATTCACAGTACCCAGTGAAAAACGAGAACCAAGTTGTACACACACAAGGTATTGGCTGGACGTCCTGGCCCTAGCAACACCCAGCCTTAGCAACCCCTCAAACCCTCTACCCTCTGTAGGGGTTTGAAATATAGAACTAACAACAAGCGACACAATTTTTTGGGGGCCTAAGTTGTTCTATCCCATTCTATTGAGTTATATCCTGTTCTGACCAGTTCTATCCAGTTCTGATCAGTATTTTCCTCTCCCTACAGTAACCCGGGTGGTGGGGATTCTTTCTAGTCCTGTCCAGTTCTATCCAATTCTATGAAGTTATATCCTGTTCTGACCAGTTCTATCTGGTTCTAACCAGTATTCTCCTCCCTCTGCAGTAACCCAGGTGGTGGTGATGCAGCAGCCGCTGCCAAGAGACGTACCCGGCCAGATGAATTGTCCCCACTGTCAGGTCCCGGTTCTGACAGAGACCACACACGCCACTGGACTGCTCACCTGGGTCATCTGTGGATCACTCGGCTTCTTCCTGTAAGTTGTACACACACACACACACACACACACACACACACACACACACACACACACACACACACACACACACACACACACATGGAGATATGTGGCACACGTTTTTTTTTCTCTCTCTCACAAACACACATACACTGTACAGATGGATACACACACTGAATCCCTTCTCTCTCTCTCTCTCTCTCTCTCTCTCTCTGTCTCTGTCTCTGTCTCTGTCTCTGTCTCTCTCTCTCTCTCTACCCCATCTCTCTCTCTCTACCCCATCTCTCTCTGTCTCGCTCTCTCTCTCTCTGTCTCTCTCTTTCTCTACCCCATCTCTCTCTCTCTCTCTCTACCCTATCTCTCTCTCTCTCTCTGTCTCTCTCTCTCTGTCTCTCTCCCCCATCTCTCTCTCTGGCTCTCTCTCTCTCTGTCTCTCTACCCCATCTCTCTCTGTCTCTCTACCCCATCTCTCTCTGTCTCACTCTCTCTCTCTCTCTGTCTCTCTCTCTGTCTCTCTCTCTCTCTACCCCATCTCTCTCTCTCTCTCTACCCCATCTCTCTCTCTCTCTCGCTCTCTCTCTCTCTGTCTCTCTACCCCATCACTCTCTCTGTCTCTCTCCCCATCTCTCTCTGTCTCTCTACCCCATCTCTCTCTGTCTCGCTCTCCCTCTCTCTGTCTCTCTCCTCCCATCTCTCTCTCTGGCTCTCTCTCTCTCTGTCTCTCTCCCCCATCTCTCTCTCTGGCTCTCTCTCTCTCTCTCTCTCTCTCTCTCTCTCTCTCCCTCTCTCTCTCTCTCTCTAGGTGCTGGCCATGCTGTTTGATTCCGTTCTGTGTTGACTCCTGTAAGGACGTAGAACACCGCTGCCCCAACTGCAAGAGAGTGATCCACATCCACAAACGCATGTGAACAGACCAAGATGAGACACCTGCCACAAAGTGATCCACATCCACAACTAGCCCCGGCCCACAGCCACTGCTGCCACAAAGTGATCCACATCCACATCCACAACTCCTCATGAAAATAGAAATATCTATTGTGAGAAGTCACAGTGTAAAGACAATAGTCTGACTGTGGCTGAAATGACTACTGGAAGACCAGTTTAACATTGACTAGTGTCCGTGTGTAACAAGCGAAGGCCACTTCTAGCAGACTCTTTACACTGATTGTAATATATGTTTTCTTTCATTCTGTGAATCTTCATGTTAGACAGAAAGTAGGATTCTATTTGTATTGACGTTGGTATTGATTGGTTGTTGGGTTTTTTAAAGGGACAGTCCACAGTTGAAACAATAAAAAAGCTGAACCCTGCCTCTGTTTTTGTAAAAAGCTGTGGGATGGGGCTGGAGGAATGTAACCGCTCTAACACAGAGCTATGCATGCACTGACTGACCATCCAAAAGTATATATTTATCAATGTTTTGGGCTATACAGTGCTATTTTTACATTTACAAACACTGGAGCAAAACAAGCTGATATTTTGGGTTCTGATGGGGTACAACAGTTGAACTAAACTCATAAGGCAGAATAAGTTATATTCTTCAAGATCCAAAAAAATGGATGCATTAACTGCTGATTGCCCCTTTAATTGATTAACAATAATTGTTTTAATAAAGTCAATAATGACTTTGACTTTTGAGATGATAGTGGCCCTTGTTTCCAGAAACACACACACACACATCAATATTTCTTTCTAAACATGTATTCACCTGAAAAAAGGCCTGTGTTTGATGTGTTAACTATCTTTTTCCCCAAACACCAATGGACCAATGTTAGTAAAGTAATGACTATCTAGTCTGCATTACGTTCTAATAGTCTAACTGAAGATTTATCATCATGATGATACTGTTTCATGTTTGATGCTCTGTCTGTTCGCCCCCCCCCCCACACACACACTATCACACGCTCCCCACACACACGCTCTGTCTGCTCGCAACACACACACACACACACACACACACACACACACACACACTATCTCTCTCTATCTCTCTCTCTCGTCTGTCTCTCTCTGTGCTTCAGTTTCGTTGTCTCTTAAGGGAGTTGCAGTTCTCATCTGTAGCTCCACAGTACCTCGTCTCCTCCAGGGCTCCAGACAGGTAAGGGACTGTCACTCTGCTCCTTGCTGGGAAAGAGTGTTCTGAGCTGGGTAAGGTGGGCTGGGATATGGTGTTCTGAGCTGGGTAAGGTGGGCTGGGATAGGGTGTTCTGAGCTGGGTAAAGTGGGCTGGGATAGGGTGTTCTGAGCTGGGTAAGGTGGGCTGGGATAGGGTGTTCTGAGCTGGGTAAGGTGGGCTGGGATAGGGTGTTCTGAGCTGGGTAAGGTGGGCTGGGATAGGGTGTTCTGAGCTGGGTAAGGTGGGCTGGGATAGGGTGTCCTGAGCTGGGTAAAGTGGGCTGGTATAGGGTGTTCTGAGCTGGGTAAGGTGGGCTGGGATAGGGTGTTCTGAGCTGGGTAAAGTGGGCTGGTATAGGGTGTTCTGAGCTGGGTAAAGTGGGCTGGTATAGGGTGTTCTGAGCTGGGTAAGGTGGGCTGGGATAGGGTGTTCTGAGCTGGGTAAGGTGGGCTGGTATAGGGTGTTCTGAGCTGTCCATACCTTATTTGAGAGGTGAGGATTTTTTGCAATGTGTGGCTTATTTGATGGAATATACGTTTGGTAATGATTAGGTCGTTACAAGAGTACTGATATAAGTAGGACGTGATATCCCGACAACTTTGAGAAAAAACACTTTATATCAGAATTGTGCCTGGTCACCTCTAGTTACTACAGCCACAAAGTCCTAAACCCCACTTAAAAATGTATCTTCTTAAAATGTGATTTTAAACCGAACCCTAATCACACTACTAACCTTATATCTAACCCTAACCTTATAATAATACCCCCAAAAAAAGCAGATTTTAGTTTTCATGCATTTTTTACGATATAGCTAATTTTGACTCTGTGTTTGTGGTAACTAGTATAAACCGTTGTGTCTGTTGTTCTCATTGGCTAGAATGGTCTCACCTGATCTTGATTCTTTTATTTATGTATTTTTTAACAGCTCCTCCCGACAGCACCACTCCACCAGCCCCCAGCAGCTAAAGACATATTTACCTGGAGATTCAACAGTGATATTTATTGGTGGCTTTATTCATTGACATTTATCTCTTATTATCAGTTCTTCAACCAGACATGAACCAACCACCTCCCCAGACACAACCTACAATCACCCCTGGTGGTGAGTCATGTACACACACACACACACGCACACGCACACGCACACGCGCATGCGCACACGCACACGCACTCACACTCACACTCACACTCACACTCACACTCACACACTCACACTCACACTCACACTCACACTCACACTCACACACACACACACACACACACACACACACACACACACACACACACACACACACACACACACACACACTCGCACTCGCACTCGCACACTGAAGTAAACCCGCAACTGATGCACCAAAACTAACTAAATCGGTTCCTCATTTTGTCATTCACAGTTCCCCATGTGGAAAACCAGAGAACAGTTGTTTGTGGCAGGATATTCTGACGTAAGCGACACCTGGCCTTAGCAACCTGGCCTTAGCAACACCTCTGACATGATATGAGGTCCTAGTAGGGGTGCTAGTACCTCATCCTCTACCCCACATCTCTGAGGAGGTGTGACATAGAGATCAAACAACAACAGAAACAGTTAACTGTAGTTCAAATTCAATCCACTATTAAAATGGTAATCTCCCATAGAAATATAATATCATCCTAGATCTGTGATAACTCCATCCAAAGAGGTTCTATCCTGTTCTGACCAGTTCTATCTGGTTCTAACCAGTATTCTCCTTCCTCTGCAGTAACCCAGGTGGTGGTTCTGACCAGTTCTATCTGGTTCTAACCAGTATTCTCCTCCCTCTGCAGTAACCCAGGTGGTGGTTCTGACCAGTTCTATCTGGTTCTAACCAGTATTCTCCTCCCTCTGCAGTAACCCAGGTGGTGGTTCTGACCAGTTCTATCTGGTTCTAACCAGTATTCTCCTCTCCCTACAGTAACCCAGGTGGTGGTTCTGACCAGTTCTATCTGGTTCTAACCAGTATTCTCCTCCCTCTGCAGTAACCCAGGTGGTGGTTCTGACC
Source organism: Oncorhynchus mykiss (assembly GCF_057628025.1). Taxonomy (NCBI): domain Eukaryota; kingdom Metazoa; phylum Chordata; class Actinopteri; order Salmoniformes; family Salmonidae; genus Oncorhynchus; species Oncorhynchus mykiss. The sequence continues at coordinate 14,401,165 of NC_143034.1, forward strand.
AGTTCTATCTGGTTCTAACCAGTATTCTCCTCCCTCTGCAGTAACCCAGGTGGTGATACAGCAGCCGCTGCTAAGAGACGTATCCGGCCAGATGATGTGTCCCCACTGTCAGGTCCCGGTTCTGACAGAGACCACACACGCCACTGGACTGGTCACCTGGGTCATCTGTGGATTCCTCTGCTTCTTCATGTGAGTTATACAAGCACACACGCACGCACATGCACACGCACACACACGAGCATGGACATGCCTGTACGTAGGGGTGGCAGGTAGCCTAGTGGTTAGAGCGTTGGACTAGTAACCGAAAGGTTGCTAGATTGAATCACTGAGCTGACAAGGTAAAAATCTGTCGTTCTGCCCCTGAACAGGGCAGTTAACCCACTGTTCCTAGGCTGTCATTGAAAATAAGAATTTGTTCTTAACTGACTTGCCTAGTTAAATCAAATCAAATGTTATTGGCCACATGGCTAACAGATGTTAATGCGAGTGTAGCGGAATGCTTGTGCTTCTAGTTCCGACAGTGCAGTAATATCTAACAAGTAACAACTACCTTATACACACAAGTGTAAAGGAATGAATAAGAATATGTACATATAAATATATGGATGAGAGATGGTGTCACGAATGTTGTTGTAAGAATCGGACCAAAATGCATTGTGGTTTGGGTTCATCATCTTTATTATGTGAACCGGCAAAAAACAGTAAAGAACAAAACGCTGCCTCTGATTGGGAACCATACCAAGCCAACCTAGAAATAAAGAAACTAGAACGCCCACCCTAGTCACACCCTAACCAAAATAGAGAATAAAGGATCTCTATCTCTTGAGATAGAAGCTGTTTTTCAGTCTCTCGGTCCCTGCTTTGAGGCCTGTACTGACCTCGCTTCTGGATGATAGCAGGGTGAACAGGCAGTGGCTCGGGTGGTTGTTGTCCTTGATGATCTTTATGGCCTTCCTGTGACATCGGATGGTGTAGGTGTCCAGGCAGTTTGCCCCCGGTGTGCAGACCTCACTACCCTTTGGAGAGCCTTACGGTTGTGGGCGGAGCAGTTGCCGTACCAGGAGGTGATACAGCCCGACAGGATGCTCTCGATTGTGCATCTGTAAAAGTTTGAGTGTTTCTGGTAACAAGCCACATTTCTTCAGCCTTCTGAGTTTGAAGAGGCGCTGTTGTACCTTCTTCACCACGCTGTCTGTGTGGGTGGACCATTTCAGTTTGTGTACGCCGAGGAACTTGAAACTTTCCACCTTCTCCACTACTGTCCCTTCAATGTGGAAAGGGGGGTGCTCCTTCTGATGTTTCCTGAAGTCCACGATCATCTCCTTTGTTTTGTTGACGTTGAGTGTGAGGTTATTTTCCTGACACCACACTCCGAGGACCCTCACCTCCTCCCTGTAGGCCGCCTCGTCGTTGTTGGTAATCAAGCCTACCTCTGTAGTGTCGTCTGCAAACTAAATGATTGAGTTGGAGGCATGAGGCATGAATGGCCACGCAGTCATGGGTGAACAGGGAGTACATGAGAGGACTGAGAACACACCCTTGTGGGGCCCCAGTGTTGAGGATCAGCGGGGTGGAGATGTTTCCTACCCTCACCACCTGGGGGCAACCCGTCAGAAAAGTCCAGGACCCAGTTGCACAGGGCGTGGTTGAGACTCAGGGTCTCGAGCTTAATGACGAGTTTGGAGGGTACTATGGTGTTAAATGCTGAGCTGTGATTGATGAACAGCATTCTTACATAGGTATTCCTCTTGTCCAGATGGGTTAGGGCAGTGTGCAGTGTGGTTGCGATTGCGTCGTCTGTGGACCTATTGAGGCAGTAAGTGGGTCTAGGGTGTCAGGTAGGGTGGAGGTGATATGATCCTTGACTAGTCTCTCAAAGCATTTCATCATAACGGAAGTGAGTGCTACAGGGCGATAGTCATTTAGCTCAGTTACCTTAGCTTTCTTGGGAATAGGAACAATGGTGGCCCTCTTGAAGCATGTGGGAACAGCAGACTGGGATAAGGAAGGATTGATTGAATATGTCCGAAAACACACCAGCGAGCTGTTCTGCGCATGCTCTGAGGACGCGGCTAGGGATGCCGTCTGGGCCGGCAGTCTTGCGAGGGTTAACACGTTTAAATGTTTTACTCATGTTGGCTGCGGTGAAGGAGGGTCCACAGGTTTTGGTAGCGGGCCGTGTCAGTGGCACTGTATTGTCCTCAAAGCGAGCAAAGAAGTTGTTTAGTTTGTCTGGGAGCAAGACATCGGTGTCCGCGACAGGGCTGGTTTTCTTTTGTAGTCCGTGATTGACTGTGTGTTGCCACATACGTCTCGTGTCTGAGACGTTGAATTGCAACTCTACTTTGTCTCTATACTGACGCTTAGCTTGTTTGATTGCCTCCCCCCCCCCCCCTCTCTCTCTCTCTCTCTCTCTCTCTCTCTCTCTCTCTCTCCCCCATCTCTCTCTCTCTCTCTCTCTCTCTCTCTCTTTCCCCCCATCTCTCTCTCTGGCTCTCTCTCTCCGGCTCTCTCTCTCTCTCTGTCTCTCTCCCCCATCACTCTCTCTCTCTAGGTGCTGGCCATGCTGTTTGATTCCGTTCTGTGTTGACTCCTGTCAGGACGTAGAACACCGCTGCCCCAACTGCAAGAGAGTGATCCACATCCACAAACTCATGTGAACAGACCAAGATGAGACACCTGCCACAAAGTGATCCATATCTGCAAACCTACTGTATATATGAACAGACCTAGCCACAGCCTACTGACAGTTCAGTGCGTAATCCACATCAGAAAGACAATAGTCTACTGTCTCTCTGAAATGACTACAGCAGGACAGCTTCCTCTACTGTCTCTCTGAAATGACCACAGCAGGGCAGCTTCCTCTACTGTCTCTCTGAAATGACCACAGCAGGACAGCTTCCTCTACTGTCTCTCTGAAATGACCACAGCAGGGCAGCTTCCTCTACTGTCTCTCTGAAATGACCACAGCAGGGCAGCTTCCTCTACTGTCTCTCTGAAATGACTACAGCAGGGCAGCTTCCTCTACTGTCTCTCTGAAATGACCACAGCAGGACAGCTTCCTCTACTGTCTCTCTGAAATGGCTGCAGCAGGACAGCTTCCTCTAATGTCTCTCTGAAATGACCGCAGCAGGACAGCTTCCTCTACTGTCTCTCTGAAATGACCGCAGCAGGACAGCTTCCTCTACTGTCTCTCTGAAATGACTACAGCAGGACAGCTTCCTCTACTGTCTCTCTGAAATGACTGCAGCAGGACAGCTTCCTCTACTGTCTCTCTGAAATGACCACAGCAGGACAGCTTTCTCTCTGTCTCTCTGAAATGACCACAGCAGGACAGCTTCCTCTACTGTCTCTCTGAAATGGCTGCAGCAGGACAGCTTCCTCTACTGTCTCTCTGAAATGACTACAGCAGGACAGCTTCCTCTACTGTCAATGGGAATGTGTGACAGGGTATTCGTAAAAATGAATGAAACCAAAAATGTGCTTAAGGTGAGGCATTAATTAGGGTTAGCAGTGTGGTTATATTTGATGACTTTGTGGCTGTGCTACAAGATTGTAATGACGTTTTTTAATTAAATGGATTTAAACAGAAAGTATTGTAATAAATAACGGTCAAGTTTATTGATTGGTTGTTTGCTTTTTTGATTGATGAATAACAAGGATTTTAATCATCTCGATAAAACCTTTGACTTTTGAGAGGATATTAAATATTATATTATTTCATAAACACACACAATGCCAGTAATAGAGGCTAAACATAGAAGGTTCCTGTCATCATCTCCAGTAGCACACACACACACACACACACACACACACACAGACACACACTCACAGACACACTCGCAGACACACACACACACACACACACACACACACACACACACACACACACACACACACACACACACACACACACACACACAGATACACTCACAGACACACTCACCCAACACACAACACACACACACACACACACACACACACACACACACACCACCCCTCTTCACTAATCAGTCTGCACTTTAACCCTTTAGTCACTAAAGCTTAGTGAGTCAGAGGTCTCTGGTCTGTTGATTGGAACCAAGGGAGTCTTCAGGTCTGAGGTCAAGTTCCTGTTCCCTGGCATACTGGGCGTTGTCTCACAGTCAAAGGTGGAGGTGCAGCGAAATGCTTGTGTGTCTAGCTCCAACAGTACAGTAATACCTAATGCTTGTGTTTCTAGCTCCAACAGTACAGTAATACCTAATGCTTGTGTGTCTAGCTCCAACAGCACAGTAATACCTAATGCTTGTATGTCTAGCTCCAACAGCACAGTAATACCTAATGCTTGTATGTCTAGCTCCAACAGTACAGTAATACCTAATGCTTGTGTGTCTAGCTCCAACAGTACAGTAATACCTAATGCTTGTATGTCTAGCTCCAACAGTACAGTAATACCTAATGCTTGTGTTTCTAGCTCCAACAGTACAGTAATACCTAATGCTTGTGTTTCTAGCTCCAACAGCACAGTAATACCTAATGCTTGTGTTTCTAGCTCCAACAGCACAGTAATACCTAATGCTTGTGTGTCTTGTGTACCATGTACTGACACCCTAGACCCATGGTAGTGTACCATACCCACTACCATATCCACTACCATACCCACTACCATACCCACTACCATACCCACTACCATACCTACTACCATACCCACTACCATACCCACTACCATACCCACTACCATACCCACTACCATACCTACTACCATACCCACTACCATACCTACTACCATACCCACTACCATACCCACTACCATACCCACTACCATACCTACTACCATACCCACTACCATACCCACTACCATACCCCCTACCATACCCCCTACCATACCTACTACCATACCCACTACCATACCTACAACCATACCCTGCTCAAAGGCACTTCAATGTTTTGTCTCACCCATCCACCCTCTGAATGTCTCACACACACAATCCATGTCTCAATTGTCTCAAGGTTAAAAAATATATTTTTAAACCTGTCTCCTCCACTTTGTTAGGTTCTAATTCTCAGAGTATAACAACTCAACAGACATTTACGAAAGCGTAACCAAGTTTATTACCCAGAGGGTCGATACAGCTGCATTCAGACAAAGACATGGCTTCCCCTGTGGCAGTATTCATACCCCCCTTTGGGTGGAGTCTCCTCCTCATCACTACACAGGGCATCGTTATTTCTACTCAGGGAGTTGAGGGATCTGGGCCTTCAACGGTTCCTCCCCTTATCAGGACTGCCACATGCCATCGTGTTCCCTGCACTCAGCCCCTCCCAATCTTCATTATGACTCCACCCATCGTGTTCCCTGCTCTCAGCCCCTCCCAAGCTTCATTATGGCTCCACCCATCGTGTTCCCTGCACTCAGCCCCTCCCAAGCTTCATTATGGCTCCACCCATCGTGTTCCCTGCACTCAGCCCCTCCCAAGCTTCATTATGGCTCCACCCATCGTGTTCCCTGCACTCAGCCCCTCCCAAGCTTCCTTATGGCTCCACCCATCGTGTTCCCTGCACTCAGCCCCTCCCAAACTTCATCATGGCTCCACCCATCGTGTTCCCTGCACTCAGCCCCTCCCAAGCTTCCTTATGTCTCCACCCATCGTGTTCCCTGCACTCAGCCCCTCCCTAGCTTCGTTATGGCTCCACCCATCGTGTTCCCTGCACTCAGCCCCTCCCAAGCTTCGTTATGGCTCCACCCATCGTGTTCCCTGCACTCAGCCCCTCCCTAGCTTCGTTATGGCTCCACCCATCGTGTTCCCTGCACTCAGCCCCTCCCAAGCTTCGTTATGGCTCCACCCATCGTGTTCCCTGCACTCAGCCCCTCCCAAGCTTCGTTATGGCTCCACCCACCGTGTTCCCTGCACTCAGCCCCTCCCAAGCTTCATGATGGCTCCACCCATCGTGTTCCCTGCACTCAGCCCCTCCCAAGCTTCGTTATGGCTCCACCCATCGTGTTCCCTGCACTCAGCCCCTCCCAAGCTTCCTTATGGCTCCACCCATCGTGTTCCCTGCACTCAGCCCCTCCCAAGCTTCGTTATGGCTCCACCCATCGTGTTCCCTGCACTCAGCCCCTCCCAAGCTTCATTATGGCTCCACCCATCGTGTTCCCTGCACTCAGCCCCTCCCAAGCTTCATTATGGCTCCACCCATCGTGTTCCCTGCACTCAGCCCCTCCCAAGCTTCGTTATGGCTCCACCCATCGTGTTCCCTGCACTCAGCCCCTCCCAAGCTTCGTTATGGCTCCACCCATCGTGTTCCCTGCACTCAGCCCCTCCCAAGCTTCGTTATGGCTCCACCCATCGTGTT